>NW_025109479.1:0-6900 GCF_011392965.1 Frieseomelitta varia
TACGTTTCTCAAAAATTGAAAAAAAAAAAAAAAAAAGAAATAGATCATTCAAGAGTAGTCATAATATCCCAAGATGTATCAAGCTGATGATTAATAAGTAAATTCTTGTGAGCAAAGGACATTGAAACAACGGGTCTCGCTGATATTTTTATTAATCGAAAGGAAGAGGTGCAGAAACAACGAAAGACTGAGAACTGAGATATAGATTCTGTAAGATTTGTCGAGTGGACGGACGAGTGCCGTGTTTTTTTAGAAACAGGAGATCTAAGAGTCTGGGAGGTATCGATTGCAGCTTGTTCAAACAAAAAATCGATCCCCGTGGCCCTAAGTTGGTTCCGCAAGCGTCAGTATCGTACGCAGGTGGGTATATTCGCGAGTCGTGGCCGCGCGATTGCTTTTCCTTCGGAAATCACGCTGCTAGGATTTACCGTTTATAGATTTACGGGCGAACGATAGCGCGCGAAAGAGGCACCACGCAGGATAAGCGTCGCGCGAGCAAACGCAGCGGCGATATCGCCAGCGATGCCTCGCAACAAACACGCGTTACCTGCGCCGTGTGTACACACGCAGTATCGATGTTGGTTTGTACACCTCTAACCGGCCTGGTCATCTTATCTCGGCTTTGCGTGGTGCGCTCGCTTTATAGGAAAATATGATTTATTTCTGATAATCCTGCGAGAATGAGATAGCCTTTGCGGCGTGGCGCGCTAATCTCTCGCCGCTATCTGAGATTATCCCGGCCGGTACTATATTGCCCGGATTACCGATTTCATTCCTTCTTTCCTGCTGTTTTTTCTTCTTTTCCTTCTCCCCCCCCCCCCGTTTCTTTTATTTTTCTTTCTCGATACGGTGCGTGCAATATTGTCGACGACGATCGATCTCAGACCGTTCTCGTTCAGTCAAGAAAGCCCGCCCGTTTCCAAGAATCGCGGATCCGATTTCGATAAGCTGGCTGATTGCCCGATTGGCAACTAATCGCGCGTCTCTCGACCGAGTTTCCACGATGATCTCCGAGCTAATTGCACGTCCCTTTTCCGATTTCGGAACGCGTACGAGTGGATACGAGCAGGTGAATTTCAGATCGTCGCGTTACTCTGATTCGATCTCCTGGTATACGATACGTGTAGTCGGTAACGCGAGATTGCAGTGAATGGAGCGAAGTTCGAATTCCAGCGCGCTACCGGTGTCGATCAAAAAACCGGAGGGTTGGGCGGAGGGGAGGGGAGGGAAAAAACGAATGGCGGACGTTCGCGGATAGGAATGCAGCCACGGAGAAAAGAGAGCGAATAATGGCCGGGGCAAGGTTGATAAATAGAGAAGGGTCTCCCTCCTTTCTAATAAAGACGCTCTTGTAGAGGGGTTGATCTTTCGTACGAGCAGGGAATACGAAATTTGTCAGTGGTAAAGACGTCGGTTTGCCGTTAGCGGCTGCTCCGGCGACGCGGATAATGACGCATGAACGATTCGGAAATATGGTTCCGTCTTATCCTTTCTGTTCTCTCCTCCTTCTCATTCGCGTTTCTACATATTTTCGCGAGGATTTCACGTAACATTGAGCCGAACTTCACGTATTCATCCGGGTGTTGGTTGTATCTCACGGCCGGTTCTCTTTCTGCTTTCAGGAGGATGCAACGTTCGTTTAATGTTCCCCAGACTGTGGGCTCCCTTCGAGAACGCCACGGAGGTCACGAACCTACCCGCTTTGCCGAAAAGTCATTCAGGTAATACGTGCAATCTCGTTCGATCGTTTCGAAGGTAGTTGAAACCGATCTTGCGCGTTAATTTAATTTAATCGGCGATTAAAATGCTACCTGGCCAATTTTCGGATAATTAGCGCGTATCGCTGTTGTATCAGATATGAGATAAGAAATTCAAAGCTTCTTGATTTCGCAATTCGTGCCACGACGCGAGTAACGGACGGCTTAGTCATTGGTTTTTGGATGAAAAAATGCGTCTCGATCTGTTTTTGAATTAATCATACGACGACGTAAGAGGCTGCCGTTTTATCGAAAAATTTGTTCAAGTGAGATAGAAGAATACTTTTCTTTTTTTTTAACTTTACTTTATTTTATTTCTCTGTGTACGTAGAAACAGACGCAGGCTAAATATTACGTCTAATGAAACAGCAAAGATATTTATTTGTCGCCTCGTGAGGGGGTGTAAATTATCATATTCTGCAATAGCGCGATGTGCTTATGTGCTAAATGGTACCTTGAAAGAAGAACGATTGCACCAAGTTGTACAGTGTATTTCATGTATTATTCATAAAAGAAAAGAGTGGGCGTGCATCTGGGCCAGGAAATGAAAAATTCGTCCGATCTAACGACGTTTTAATGCGTCAAAGAGCGAGCTGCGCCGAAGAAGGTGTAGATGGGCGGCCTGTTGCCCCGTCCAGCTTCCTCCCGTCAGCCCGGATGACGAGTAGTTTTTATTTGTCGATCGTTAAGAACGACCGGCCGTCCAATGATTGGGATAAATGGTAGCACGCGTCATACCGCGGAGGGACATCGGCCCTTCTAACTCCTGCCGTCCCAATTGGAGCAGATTAGAGGCGCAGTACAGGGATTCGGACCGTCGGCCCCTTTGTACTCGTACGCCGGTCGGCGTCTCAGTTCTACCTACCCTGAATTAGTAACATCTTGTCATGTTAAACGCTCGTGCATATAGCTCTCGTCTTCCCTCTTCCGACTCCTTGGTGCACGTGGCCATTCATTACGTTGCGTCCACCTAGATAATCTTCGGAACGATCGTCCGAGTCGTTCAGCTATCCGCCTCCTTAAAACCAAAGAGGAGATGGTCCAAGCCGTTCAGTCCTCTTTACATTTCAAAATCGAGAAATCATCTGCGAGTCCGTTCTGTTTCTCTAAAACTA
Organism: Frieseomelitta varia; assembly: GCF_011392965.1. Classification (NCBI taxonomy): domain Eukaryota; kingdom Metazoa; phylum Arthropoda; class Insecta; order Hymenoptera; family Apidae; genus Frieseomelitta; species Frieseomelitta varia. The sequence goes on from NW_025109479.1 coordinate 2,873, forward strand.
AGAGCTGATTTCATTCAGTGATCTATTGAGAAAAAGAAAAAAAAAAAAAAAAAAATTGGAGGGGAAGATTTACAGGATGAAAATGAAACGTTCGATCTTAGTATATTTAGTATATTTCACGGACATTCACGGTGGTAATATTGTGGTAATCTCGTATTGTTTTGGTCACGCTCGAAGTAGATAAGGTGGCTAGTCAGACGTTCCGTGAATGGACGAACGCGTCTTTAATTACAAAAATTTCTTTGATCAAACGGAGACAGGTGTGATCGATCACTGTATTGAAAATCGTCCTGTGGTGAAAACCGAGCATGATGCATCGTTAACGCGGCCATCGAACAGCTTCGGTGATTTATTTCTTACAATCTGAACCATTCTTCATTCGCGTCTTTCATCTGATAGTCGGAGATTTTAATCAATGTCCAGATACCCTCTCTGCCTCTCTCTCTGTCTCTCTCTCTCTCTTTTTCGCTTCTCTATTTCTTCCAAGACATTCTTCACGCAGGAATCTTGCTAGCAGCCTGATAATAGATTCGAATAGGTAGTGACACGTAGGATGAAAGATCCGTTTTTGAAAACCCACATCTTCCTGTCACTTGGAGCCCATTGACGGGCGGGCTGCCATCAAAAGTCGTAGTTTCTTTCGATTCGTCGGGCGGGCAGGACAGAGGAAGGGGTTTGAAAACGGTAAAGTGTGTAACGGCTTTAATAGCGGCAGATCGCTACGCAGTAAACGACTGACGGACGACAGAAGATTAAAGTTGGCCGTTAACTCGATCTAATTGTTCCCCCGGCTTGGCCTTCCTTTATTAATCCACGTCTACAAGCATCTTCGGCATCGCCATCATTGTCATCCCTTGTCACGAGCCTCCTTCTTCGTGCTACTTGCGGATCCATCGTTGCATCGCCGTAGATTGTCTTGCTACTTGCAACTTCCAGTCAAATCGCCATCACGTTCACCGCGTACAAACGATTGAATTCCACTGCAGAAAGATACGCAACTCGCATTTGCTGTGATCACGATTCACGCGCGTCGGAACTCTGATCGCTTTGAGATAATTTTTATCTCGGGATGAGAATATTGTTCAAGAAAGAATTCGGAGTAATTAAAATTCCAGTTGTTTTGAAATGGTCGAGGATCTCGTGACAGAGACAAGCCTTGTCAAATTCTTTGACTGAGTTAGTTTGTCTGTGTCCTGAGTAGTTGGAAGAAAAATTCGCTCTGCAAACTTTTCGATAAACGTCTACAAAATTTTATTAAATTCTTCTTGTAAGATCTGCAAATGTATTTCGTCAATCTTGAAAGTTTTCTTAAAAAAAAAAAAAAAAAAAAAAAAAGATTGAACAGAAATCAAATGGGACAAGAACAAAGCATGGACAGCCCTTTAATTTGCATTGAGAAACAAAAATTATCTATCGACGCTCCCGTTTCACCAGTTAAACGAACGAACAACGAGAATCAAAATTTCAGCAACATCTGCTCGCCAGTTTCCTCATTTTTCTATCCCGGCGGCGTTTATAAAATTTCGATCTCTCTCGTAAAAGAATAATTCCGGTGGACGCGTTTCTGGAATTCTTTTTTCTCCTTTCGCCGGGGCGCGCGCGTCGCGCACTCGAATAGAAACGTTGCTGGCGAAAACGTGAAGCGAATCCTTCATGAACCTGCAGATGTGTGTGTGTGTGTGTGCATGTTCGCGTGTATATTCGCGTGTCGTAGGAGCGTGCAAGCGTATGCAAGCACTGCCGAACCCGGACCAAAAGTAACCCATCTGCCGGACGGTTGCCACGGATGGGTGACGGTTTTTCTCGCCCGGTTTGCACCGTCGGTTTTTACCGCATTCCAACAGGGCCAGACGTGGCATTTGCGTAAGCAGTTCTTCCTATCTCGCCCCGTAGTCTCACCATCTGTCCGGACTTCCTCTACCTTTTTCTTCTCGCTTCTCGCCCCACACTGCTCTTTTACCTTTTGCCTTGCCTCGATTATTGCCACTCTCGCCTTCTTCCACTCATCTCGGTTCCGTTTTACTCTTCCTTTCTTTTTTCTCCTTCTTCTTCTTCTCCTTCTCCTTCTTCTTCTTCTTCTTCTTCTCTTTCCTTCGGCGTATCCCGTTCGGATACTTAGGTTTTACAAGAGATTTTACAGACTGGCTGTTCTTGGCTCATAAGGGTTTCGTTTATTTAGCTTCGTGCTCGAATTAATTCCGCGTCCGATGCGGAACCAGAATTCTTGATGGTAGAACAGTACGAGAGGCAATAGCTATCGAAACAATTAAATTCACTTCGCGTTTTGTTTCAAACAAGTTTGAGATGAATTATATTTTAAAAGTCTAACTTTTTCTTTCAACTCGTGTCGCAGTTTATCTGACTTATCTTTTTTTTTTTTTTTTTTTCACTTTTAGTTGGATCGATTGTGTTCAAATAAAAGAGGAATTATAAATTTGCGAAACTGAAATGTGTTCTCGTTTGAATCCACTTCAATTCAATTGCACTCAATTTTTATTTCGAACCGGGAATTTAATAATAGTTTAATCCTCTATTTACGGGAATTGCAAGTGCTGTTATTGATAAAACAGAGCATTAGGTAATCCACGATCGATTTATTTATCTCGCTTTTATCTAACATGATGAACAAGCGAAATATCCAAGAATAATCAAGCGCATTTTCGTCTTTTCGTACGAAGAATGACTCATAATTTTGAACTTACAACAGATTGCGTTTATTTCCAACGACGCAATGTTAAACTCGTTCGTCTTGAAGTCAGTCACTTTAAAATTCCGAAGAAATCTATTATTTTTCCTCGATCTCTACGCAATCGAACAATATCATCCCCTGTGCGAACATTTCCCGTAAGATCGCGCGATTCTTTCGTTCCTTTTTTTCCAGCGAAGGTTCTCGTCAGACTCGCAGCCGCTCTTCTCATTACATTAGGCTACTCTACCGAGACTCCTGACGTATTTTGATTCGATTGCAACGCCACCAGGAGACACGATAATAATCGGCCCTTGCAGAACGGGGATGGCGGAGAGCTTTAAATGCGATTAACCGACACCGGTGCATTATGTAGCTAGGCACGTGACCGCGTGTCACGCGCACGGATTATAAATATAATATACTGGGTGTACACCGTGCATCGCCTACGTCAGTCAGATTGATATTGTTCCCTGTTGGAAGGGTGGAAACGCAATACGCCTTCTCCTGTCCCCGTTCCTCGTGGCAGAAGAGGCGATAGTCGGATATCTTCTCTGACCGATGGACGTCGTAAATCACGACCCGAGGAGATCGTTCTCGATTATTAGAAATACCAGACGCGTATCCGGCGTTAAGCGGCATTCATCGTAACGATGATGACTCGATTGAGCGCGATTTCGACTCGTCCAGCCTCGTCGATTATCGCCTCGATCGATCTATCGTTCCATCGATGCTCGATTACCGTTCTGATTTAAATACTCGTGCACGTCGCGATAATTTATCCAAAGTGTGAGATCGTATCGTACCTGAGTGCAGGCATATCTGTTGGTCAATTGATTTCTTTTTTTTTTTACTTGCGATTACTTTGCTGGAATTTTATAATCCGATCTCGAAGCCCGATCGGATGGAATTCAACGTCGGTAGATAAATTGTGACTCCGATTTCCTTCTCTTTTTCCTGATGCCTCGTTAACCCTCTGCTACTTGTAGGTTTAGCGAGGGAAAAAGGGCCCAGTACGTGACTCAAATTTAATTCTGTCTTGGTCCTTTGCCTGAAGCAGCTGAATTTTACCGCGGTCCTCTGACTCTTCTCATCTTCCGAGTACTATGTAAAATTAGTTATTGTTACAGTACATTTATCGTTCATTCTGCCAATAAGATTTTATTTTGTACTAATAATTGTTTCTCCTATCAATTCTCTTAGCCAACACTTACGACTTTGTATTTCGTATTTTCTCGTCATATAATTCACCTGTCTCATCTTCACAGTTACTAAAGAGTAATTAAAAGGAGAATTAATCCATTCCCCAATTTACAAAAAAAAAAAAAAAAAAAAAAAAAAA
>NW_025109480.1:0-6955 GCF_011392965.1 Frieseomelitta varia
GAGAGAGAGAGAGAGAGAGAGAGAGAGAGAGAGAGAGAGAGAGAGAGAGAGAGAGAGAGAGAGAGACTCCCCTATATAAACGTGTGTATATGCAATTTATTCTAAGATCATGCCACTTTTCGTAACGAGCCAGAAAAGTAGCTGGAATTTCGCCTTCTGCGAGAACGCATGTAACATTTCGAGGCGCTAACGCGAAAAGAATGTCGAAATGAGACAGGAACTGTACAAACCGTCCCGTAAAACATTTCATTTCGCTGTATCGACGTATATCTCCGATGACGTGTCGCGTAATTCCGTATTGAAACCTGTTCATCAGTTTTGCTTCAAAACGCGGCGAATAACAATTTGACGAACAGTTTTGTCGCATTACCAAACGTATCCTCTCCAGGTGATGTTCGACTTTCGTGTTTCGTGCCAGATTCTAAAAAGAAAAAAAAAAAGAAACATTTACCAACCTGTTTTGATCATTCCGGCACGGGATGACTTTACGATGAGCAACGTGGCGCAAGTTTGTCGAGAAAACGACTTGCAAAAACATTTCTATGACAATCAATTTTATAAAAATCGCCTTGGAGAGCGGTCTTCTGTTTTCAGCATGCTTTCTGCTTTCCGTTATAGTTTCTACTTACTCAGGTATATAGAGTACCTGCATTTGTATATTTTCTTGCTCTCCGATCTCTTGCTGAGAAACATGGTAGCGAATCTGAATCTTGAAATTGAGTTGAAATTAAATTGTCTTTTCAATTGAATCGAAGAAAAGAGTCTTCACCACGAATAAATATATGTATATGTGTGCATAGTTGCGCGACACGCTTGCAACGAAGTGGAGATTGCAAGAATTAATTTCATCTCTTTTTTTTTTTTTTTTTCGTTTTCACCCCCCGGTTCAGTTTGCCGATTGCTACGTCATGAGTACACATTTTTATCGATATACACATACATATCTGCACTGTGACTGTACGTAGGTGCAGAGAAGATACTGATTGTCTTTTGTCGCTAGAAAAAGTCGAGATAAAAAGAATGATGTGTTGAGGGACTAAACCGGTGTGTAATAACTTGGTGATAATCCGACGGCTCCTCATATCTCGTATTTGCCCGTTTGGAAAAGTCGCATGGCGAAAGTGAAAAGACTCATGGTCGTCACGACCGTTCAAAGTCGAATCGAACACGCTTACAGTGAATACCTTATTTCCGAGATTTCCTAAGTACATGTTACATGTACATACGTACATATATTTAAGATTGTTAACCCTTTGGCTACGGCAGACTTTGATAAGTATCGCACGTAGCATACAAGATAGGAGTTCAGTCGCGACCTACACTGACTTCCATATCATTCGTCTCTCCTCCAATATTCTCTTTCATTCTTCTTTCGTTTCGCCTCTCAACCATATACGACGTTTATCAATATTTATTGTTTCCTTGCCAAGTAACACCGATATATAAAAACGAAGGGGACGTTGAAAATAATTTGTAACGCGATATTATTTGCTCAAAAAGAAAAAAGGAAGAAAAGAAAAGGCGCAATATAAAATCGAAAGGAAACAAATGGCCACGTGAAACATTAGCAGACAAAGGTAACTATACTTGTGTCCTATAGGGGCAATAGAGGCATACGTGTATGTTTCTCTTTTCGTCGAACTATATCTACTCCCGTAAAAAAGGTATTTCAATAAAAGTATTTTAATCGATGTACTTAATCGCACAGATGAAAATTCGCGAGTACGTGTTGAAAGTGTAGTAATATATACGTGTAACGGTGCAACGTAAATGAAATGAATATATCCTTAAATTTAATTAGCGATAAACGATCATTATCAACCGATGATACTAGTAAGTAGGTGCGTGAATAATCTCTTTATCCATGCGTTTTTATGCTCTTGTTGCAAACCTTCTTCTTCTTCGGTTCAGACTTGATTTCTTAACTTGCCGATCTTTCGTGACAGTGCTACCGTGTATCGATCGGTCTCTGTCTCTGTCTCAGCAAAATTTCATTTTCTCACTTGCCATCGTTGGCAGATTTTCCTTTACTTCTATTATCACAAATAAAAGTATTGTCTCTGGCGTCAGTTTGTCAATATTCGATTTTATTTCTGTTGAATCGTTGGAATATTTTTAACATCGTTACGTTGTTGTATCTTCTCTAGGCTTCAAACCGAATTTATTCCGTCGATATAAATCAGATTGCGTTCTGACTTTACCGGTATAAAAATGGCCTAGGAACGACCAAAAAAAGAAAAAAAAAAAAAAAAAAAAAAAGAAACGGGTACAATGGCGTCGGTGCAAATTTAATTGCGTTATTATTTGCACTCTTTTTGTTGAAGCGATAATTTTTTCCCAAGGTGGGACATATAAAACGTCATTGTCAACGTTTGAATGCGGTATCCCTGACTTTGAAGTGTTTCTTAGAAGCTTTTCGATAATGACAATGAGAATGAGAGGAAAGTGAGCAGTGTGCGAGTATTAGTCTCGAGAAACGTGCGAGACGAGATTTGACAATTACCCTTCCTTTTCTTCCAATTCCCTAACGTTTCATTCCCTTTCTCTTTCTTTTCCCCAATTAGACACGAGCGGTGATATTATAGTGTAATAATAATAAACGATTCTAGTCTTGTTCGTTCATAAAAGCGTCAAGTTAAAGGAAGCTTACATTCGGCGAGACACCAAAAAGATGTTCTTGAAAAAAAAAAAAAGAAAAAAAGAAAAAAGAAACAAAAGATTATTACGTTCGTAAATTGAAATTTAAAACCGCGCTTGGAAATTGTAAAACGTAAGTTAATATGTATAGTATAACGAACCGTAGAGATCGTATGATGTCGCGAATGGCAAATCGAGTAGAGTATTTACTCGCGCTGCGAGAAGAGAAAAGAAAAGAAAAGAAAAGGAAAGAAAAAAAAGAGAGTATAAACCGCGCAAATAAACTTTAAAGCGAGTAAGAGGCAAATTTAGAGTTAGAGAACTCTATTTAGAGAGAAATACTCTTTAAGAGAAACTGTCGAACCGATCGGACGGGAGATGTGATTTATCGATTAAAGACTATTCTAAAATGGAGATTGAGGAAGAGACGAAACGGTACGTATGACGACGCATTGTTCGTGTAGCCTTGCTAACGCTACGTTCGAGGCAACTCGACGAATGACGAATTAGAAAAAAATCGAAGCCTAAAGAGCCGCGCTCGGCTCTCGAAAAGCGGTCGCGTTTCCAACGATACGGCGCGACGGGACGCGATCAATTACGTTACAATACGCGCGTGTTATATTGTTTAAGTGGCTAACTGGCGGCTCGCGTTATCCCCTCCGCTGCACCGATCCCCTCCATTTTCTTAGTAGACTGTGTTCAACAGACTGAGAGAGTGGGGGCTCACGCACGGCGGGGAAATTTCAATGTAGTGGCAAAGTAGCAGTCAGGAAAGTAGAGGCAGGGGCTCGCTGGCCGCCAGTTAGCCCCCGGCTCTGGTTTAAGTTATCTTTCGATCACCGAGGGTTATTTCATCGATTGTGCCATTAGACTCTCTCCATTGAAAGTTCAGCGTCGCGCATGATGCGACATTGGCACGTTTCAGTTTTTATTTCTGTTTTCCCCGAATGAAAAGAATGTGAACAGAGATTATCCGTGTGGATCCATACATGCTCGTTCGCTATATTTCAACACCGTCTGAATCAAAATTCTGCGATACGAATTTCGAGATGTGAGTAGTGGGAGCGGTAGCAAACGTGATACTTCATAGACAATATTCGACCGATGCAGGATATGCTTGTACACGCCGATTGAAATGATCGTTGCCAGTGTCTTTATTGAGTTTCAGTGTCATCAACGTTGACGAGGAAGTGTCGAAACGCGACAGTTGAGAGTATGGTTGTTTCAACGCGTTTCGACTCGAAAAATGATTCGACACTGTGTCGAGAAGAACATCGAAATTTTCTTAAAGTTAACAGGGAGTTTCACGAGTCGAAAACGAGAGAAATTATCCCAAAACGCAATAACGTTTGACCACTGTTTCTTAGAGTTTGTTCTTTTATGCTTTTGGTAATCGCAGGGAGGAGTGACTTTGTCGACGAAAACGTTGTGGAAAATTGATTGAAAAACTGCGAAATGATCCTTGCTGTGATCCCGAGGTAATTTAAAATGTTATTCGATAAACAGATACACTTACATATATATGGTCGAGGATGTAATCGAGGATTGATGAACGATTAAAAAAAGGAGTAAGAAACGAAGATAGATAGAAGTATCGTTCGTGAAACGGTATTTGAAAGTGTGTGCGCGACTGTGACCACTGTACCTACACCGTTAGGCCTTACTTTAGAAAAAAAAAAGAAAAGAAAAAAAAGAAAAAAAAAAAGAAAAAATCATAAAGAATCGATACTATTTAAATATTTTTTCGAAATATGGGTAGTATTCGTTGTGACTTCGCGTCTTTTGAGCAACAATCAGAACGTAAAATAACATGGAAGATTTTGCTTTGCCAACATCGAGCAGAAAACATCGTATATACGTACACACGTGTGTGTGTGTGTGTGTGTGTGTGTGCGCGCGCGCGTGTGTGCATGTGTGTACAAATGAAACCGCGTGTTCGCTCTACGCGTCGAGGATAACAGAAACGAGAGAGACGTCGAAGAGCGGCAAGGGGCACGATTCGAGTAATCCACCGTGAATTGAAATTCTTCCCTCCCGAAAGAAGAGAAAAAAAAAAAAAAGAAGAAGAAAACTGTTGAACCGTCCTCACGATCTTTATCAACGCATTGTTGTCCCGTGATTTCTTTCCTTCTGTGATTTTACACTCTTTGTTGTGACTATCAAGTGCCAATATAGCAGGGAACAATAATCAAAAGGATGAAAACGGCGAACGTTTTTTTTTCTACTTAGGTCGTGATTTTTTTATTTTACACCGTCGACGTGTGTTGTAATCGTGTGATATCGCGGAGAGAATTTCGAAAAGACACGAAACGCAACGTGAACAATTCATTTTAGAAATTTAGACACGGCTCGAGATGCATTCTCGAGCGATAACGTAACGGGAAATAATAATCGCGAAAGAAACAAAAAAAAAAAAAAAAACGTGAGTAAGTAATACCTACGTGTAACACGTGTAGAATATTTTAAGAACTGTACAATTTTCTTTTCTCCTCGTATCACCATGGCGTACAATCATTTTCTTTTCGATGTATAAATTGCCTGTTTGAGTAACCAAACCGTATCATTTTCAGAATTTTATCCTCGATTTCATGAATTTCTCTTGCAAATGAAAACTACGTGCAAATTGCTTCGATAACTATGAACGTACAAATACTTTGAAGGAAATTTGAAGACATTTCAGCTTGCAATTAGCGCATCAATTTTTTTTTTCCAATGGCCGTAACGTTTTTGTAATTTCACTTTCCCGATTCGAGTAAAAGTTCACAGCGGCTGTTTCAGGCAATTTTCTTTTTTTTTCTTTCCACTTTCGAAGAATCGAACATTCTCCAATGTTAATGACGCGCGCGCGAAATATTTATTTTTTTAAACGATTGAGCAAAGAACTGTCGAGAGAAATATCGAAAACAGTATTACAATTGTTTCTTTCAAGTAGCTTAAGTAGACATTGTCACACTACCTAAGTATATAAATGTAACGTGTAAAACTTGAGTAAAAAAAAAAAAGACTAAAAGAGAAAGTTTCAAAAGTTTATAAAAAAAAGAAAAGAGAGAGAGAGAGAGAGCCGACAAACTGTTAAATTACAATTTACGAGTCGCTTTGTTAATTTCCTTCGACTTGCTTTCAACAAATAATTAAATTCTAGTCCTCCTGCCAAAGTGTAGTAAGATTTCGTTTCCGACGAGAGACTACGTCAGCTGAAACACCGAATTTCCAATAAATATCAATCACACACGAGATCAACGTTGAACGCGACAGGAATAATCAATCGAAAGTGCCGTGTAATATCGACTGAGCGCAATTATTTTTTTAAACGGGGAGAAGACGCATATGATACCTTTTTCTTTTTCGTATTTCTTTCCCCGACCCGCGTCGTTATCAAACTACGTACGTACGTAGAGCAACTAGATGGCTATAAGAGAAACACTTCTTACAATAAGAACTTATCGTTAAATTTGTAATTATATTTTTTCATAGAGTCGCGGGGGTGACCCACCTCCGAAAATTTGAGACTGACCGAGAGGAGATTATTAAAACTAAAGAAAAAGAAGAAAAAAAAGAAAAAAAAAAATAAGAAAGCTGCAGATATAAAGATATTTTTTTAGACATTCCTGCTTGACAGCATTTCTCAAAGAAGAAGAATTAAAAGAGAGAGAGAGAGAGAGAGAAAGAGAGGGGAGGGGAGAAGAGAGAGAGGAAATAAAAAGAAAAAAATACCGTTCGATTAACAGAATCGTGTCCCTTGTTCAATTCTCTGGATCTCGACAAGGAGAGCAATCTTTTTCCCTGCCAAATACGTGCAATACGTATGTTACACAGTTTCATTCTTCTACGTGTTCTATGTGAATTATTTGTCGAATCCGAAGGTATTCTCGGTGCTTCGTGGTTGAATTCGTTTTCCCCGAAGCTAACGAGTCAAAGGGCATCCTCCCGCTTTCAGTGTCATTGGAAACAACGTGAGATATCCATACGTAATTAACGATTAGCGATTGTACAGGGTATTTGATATTTACTTCCAGGCGAATTCTCAGACTTTAAAAACTTTAAATACTTTTGGACGTGCGTGCGCGGATCATTCGTCTGCGGTGAAGCAACGTTTGCATTTGGACATCGTTCGCGTATCGTTTTTGCAATAATCTGGTTCGTATCTTTTTTTTTTATTCTTTGTCAAGCATAAAAAAAAATATTAATATATAATAATTATAATATAATTATATTGCAATATATAATATATAATTATTATACATATCGGGCACTTTAGTATATATATCATCGTTCAGGTTCGTTTGTTCAAAAAAAAAAACAAAAAAAAAAAAAAAAA
>NW_025109481.1:0-6992 GCF_011392965.1 Frieseomelitta varia
TTTTTCTTTTATTTATGAATATATCTTAACACCAGCGAAATATTGTTTTTTTATTGTTAGTAATTTTCTAGAAAAAAGAATTTTTTCTTTACCGACCGGGAACATTGATTTTTCGTTATCGACTGGAAGATATTTTTTCTTTATTTATTTTGAGTCATTTTTTTGCATTACGTTTGTTTCGCCTTATTTGTCTTCGTGTTAATCTTTTTTTGCTTTATTTTTTCTTTTTTTCACGTTACCGACAGGGAGCATTTTTTATCGACTGGAAGATTTTTTCTTTTTTTTATTTTGCAGGAGTATTTTATTTTACAATACAATATTGCGTCTAAATGTTTGTATATCTTGATAAATTAAATAATAATTTCAAACAAATTAGTAATATTTTCAAATATCCCGCCAGAAAATAATTTCACGTGACGATATAATTCCCGTACGAGGGAGACACTATTCACAGACACATTTTTTCCTAGTAAGTTTCCAATATTGATTGTTCATAATTATTTTCCATTTATTAATTGTGTGGAGATGACGAGTTGTATACATGTACGTTAAATGATTTGATACAAATAATAAGAAAAATAAAAATTTATTAAATTTATTAAATTTGCAATTTTCCATATTTTTAATTCAAATTAAATATAAATACAAAAATAACCAAAATATAAATTGTTATTTCAGTGCTAAAATGGAAAATACGCAAAAGAAAAGGAAAAAATGAACACGAACTTACGGTGACGCGTAAGCATAAAACGATATTAACATCCATTTGTGAATAAATTTCTCAAATCAAATCAACTAATAATTGAAAACGCACCAAAAAAAGAAAAAAAAAGATAATGATATACAGGGTGTTTTATGGTGCAAATTGGGTTCGGATGTTATTGTTGAATCAGACGTGGGGAAACGGTGGCTTGGCCTGCGAGATGACCAGACCCAACACCTTTGGTCTTTTGTCTCTGTGAAAATGTAAAAAGAATAGTTTATTCCGTAAATATTACGAGTTTGCAACATTTGATACACCGAATTTCGTAACGTTCGAAGAAATAAAAAACTGTGACACGCAGGAAGGGAACGTGACACAAAACCTAATTAAAAAATTACAACTTTGCGTACGAGAAAACGGACAACGTTTTGAACGATATCTTCACTGAAAATAATAAACTAAATTCAACGAACGATATGCTGATTATTTTATTATCCTGTGTTTTAATGTGTTTAATGTATTTTTCAATCGTATCCTGACGTAGCGTGTAGTCGTATCCTGATGTAATTTAGTAGTATCTCGAATATTTTTTTCAATCATTTCGTTCATCTTCCAGTTGATTGTTTGTCACTGATATATTGTACCGTTACCTTTCAAAACAATACTTGAATTTAAATTTTTTTTTTATATATATATTTGGAGTTTATATTTGTATTTTAAACCTTAAATTTTCTGTTTTTTAATGTTTCGATCGAAGCAGATTTATGGTAACGAAGGTAAACGTTCCCATATTGAACTATCGGTAATAAACGTTCGACGTATTATCGATTTAAAGCTGAATCGTACAAAGATAAAATCGGACAAAATTAAACGAATCACTTTATTTGAATATCGTTCAATCGTTATCGTTGCTTGAAATAATTTCGCCGTTTCAATCGGTAAATTAGAATTTTAAATAATTTGAAAATATATACTAATTGTACATTTTCTTCAATTTAATACAGGTTCGTTGAATCTATGTTACATTTAAGTCGACAAATTTTCACACGCTATGCTCTGATAGCAAATTTTTAATAACAACGGTATTTTCATAATTACAATGGTACCACCGTATAAGAACAGACAATTGATTTAAATTCCGACTTGGAAAATTTACAGTTAACTATACTTTTTGATATTGATATGAAACGTTTAATTTTTCCATTTCAAGTTAGCCAATACACTATCAATGGCACTGTTGTACCAACATCGCGACGGAAAAACCAGTTACAATAAAAGTAATTGTACGGCAACTTCATCTACAACTTACCATACTGTCAATGAAACGTCGAAAATGTGGGAAAAGTGTACGAATAGCTATCACATTTTCCAGTGTGTATTATAACGATTGAATCATGCGAGAATGTGGCCAATGAAACATGAAACTATGACCCGCGATGAATGCAAAAAGTGTTTACGATGTTTGGGTAAGGTTATGTTTCGTACAATTGTTTTCTTTACTTGGTAATATTTAATATTTTACAATAATAATATTGTTATACACATTGAAGATGTATTAATTTCAAAACGAGTTTTGAGTGTCGGTATCCATAACATGTACGATTAAAACGTATTAAATAAAAATTTGAGGAAACTGCATTCAATTATCATTATTATTTATTGATTTATTCAAATTTATCAGCGTTGTTGTATTGTATATAATGTATTCCTATAAGTAGTTCTATAAGTTTTTCTTTATTTATACATGTTTATTTGATACGTTCGTGTTTGTTGTGTATGATACTACGCAAAGTAATTTATAGAACCAATCGTGTTATATTCCGTCAGATTATATCGTGTCAGAGATACAAGTTTTCACGTTTAAATTCGCGTTTAAATTTGTTGAGCAAGAAATAAATCGTTTTAAATCTGTACGTTAAGTAAATCATTTTAAATAAATCGATGTAATAGTTGTTGGGTAAACGTAAATATTAGTTGTAAGCATCTTTGATGTACAGTAACGCAGATTTTCATTATGAGAAAAAAGTTTTGGGTGAAACTTAGTCTCATCTGCCGTTGAAAGAAATCTTCTGTAACGAAAACTATTGAATTATTTAGAATTACGTTATTGTATTAAAAGATATAATTTAATACGTATGCATTTACATCGAGTATCTATCTATTTATTTTAAGCTTTGTCGCATATTATTTTCATATATTACAATTTATATACTGGAGTTGGCTTTTTTTATAACGCAGAGTTAGAAGCTTATGGAAATATGGTGTCTGTCTTGCGTGCTCAAGGTCCTTTCACTAGTGAAAAACAAAAACTGCTGCAAGAACTTGCTAAAGTTTTACACATTTCTAATGAACGACATCGTGCTGAAGTACGAAGAGCTGTTAATGATGAAAAATTGGCAACTATAGCTGAGCAGTAAGTATTTTGTTAAAACAAAATGTTTTGCACGATTTCTTGTATTATATATCAATTTTCTCTTAATTGTATTAATTAATTATATTATATTAATTTTCTCAGTTTCTTTTCAGTTTTCTTTAATTATCATTCAAAGTTAGTTTATTTTATTACATATATCGTAAAATATATTTGTTACGTAGATTAAATGGTCCAAATACTGGTACTGACTGGACTATCGAAGGTCGACGTGCTATTCCACTTTTACCAAGATTAAAGGCTAGATCTGCATTCGCAACGTTAGCAAATAGCTTGTCTCTTACAACAGTAGCAGCAAACAAAAGGAACGTTCCTCTTCATGAGAAAACAGAGGATGCAAAAGGTTTTAAGGAAAAATATTATCTATTTTGGTAAATGTGTGGTTTTAGTCTATGTAAAATAGTGTATGGCTATAGAACTGTAAGTTAAGCAGATTTAACCAATTGGTATTTTTCAACGTGTCCGTTGTATAAAGAAAAATTCATTATTTCTATGTTTGTTTCTATAGATGTTAGAAATGAATCTCTCGTTGAGATAAAAGTACAAGAAAATTCGATTAGCAGTTACGAGTTTACATCTAATGAAGATAAAGTAAGTGATGAAAATATTCAAACTGAAATAATTTAAATTACGATGTATAATTATTTATATTGCAAAAATATTCAAATTTTCTTGTATAATGCACGCGATACGTTACAGGTTACTGAATCAAATAGGAATAAAGAAGTTAATAATCAAAGCAATACCTCTGATGGCAGCGAAAAATATACTATTTCTCAGAAACGTAAACTCTCTTCCCCTGTTTCACCAGCACTTCCAAATAAGGTAATTAAATTAAAACAAAATAGAGAAACACAGAGAAAAGAGGGAAGATAAAATAAAACAAATAAAAATAACGATATAGGTTCTAGTAGTACCTTCAAGTTCGATAGGAACTCTTAATCGTGGCACTGCTGATAAAGGATCGATAGAAAATACTATTCATTTATCACGAATACCTACAAATTCGTTACAGCATCAAAATGTCACTCTAATACCATTAAATATTAATTGCGAAGAAAATATTACAGGTGATTATTTTCAGTTGTTTCTAATTGATACATTAATGACATATTTTGCTTAAAATGATATACGTTTTTTTAATTAAATAAAATCGTTATGTCAAATTCAGAATCTAAGGAATCGGTAGTACAAGAAAGCATCGGTAATCATTCGGTAATTCCATCTGATAATTTTGTAAATACCGTAATCCCAGTAGGTGCAAGTGTTGCAAAAGCTAAAGGAAGGATAATTACAACGCAGAGTAAGCTTAATACGAAAGTCGGATCTGCAATTCTGCTATCTAATAATGTGTCATGCGCAACGGGAAATAATATTCAGTCAGATGCTCAAGATGCGTCTTCGCAAGACAATTCGAGTATGGATACATTTTTTGATACGTTTTTTTTTTTTTTTTTTATAATTAAATCCAATTGCAATCTAATTTTCCATGCTATTTCAGGTCCTAAAGTGTCCGTGTCCCATAGTTTACAAAAAATACCAAGTTCGGAAAATATGAATTCAGTTACAAGTAACGCAACGTGCGTTGTACCAGTAATACATTCTAACGCAAAACCTCCGATAGCTAAAACTATTGCTTCGAGTAAGCGCTACCAGAATTAGTCATAGCTGAAGCTCCAAAGATACGTGATGAGTTAATTCATTTTCTGTTCTGATCGTTATCAGGTAATTCACATCGACTTATGGCCATTTGCCCTGTTACGACAGTATCTAATGGACCAGGGCCACCTCAAGCTAAGCAAATAACGACATTAACGTGTAAAAAATTACCTACAACGCTCAACAATCAAACCACTGCCAAAATGGTATAGTTTAAAAAATAAATGTACAATCGTACGAATTTCTAATTTTATATAAAAATATTCGAATCGGTGTTAAAATTTAGTGTAAAAATATTCTAGGGTGTTACGCTAAATTCTAGTAAAACTGTAAATATATCTCGTCACTCTGATACGAAATTAGGATCTAAAACAAATGTGATTGTTATACAAAAGGGTCAAACCAAAGGTGTAACTCTTTCTCAAGCAGGCAAGGTATATAATGTGTTTAATTTGTCAGAGTAACACTTCTATCTTATTCATATCTTTTTAATAATTTCCTACCTGACTTTTTATTTGAAATATGAAAGCGCGATATATTACGTTGTAGGAAGTATTGGAGAAAGTAATAATGGGAGGAAAAAGTTTGTGCGTCACGAATCAACAAAATGTAGTACCGCGTCGTGTCACATTGAATAACGGAGATCAAGGTCTAACGGTATTATCCACGACAAACTCGCCTCGTACAGAGGCTATAACGTCTAACATAAAGGTAACTTGATATCTTGTATTTTTAAATTTATAAGCATAATCGATGAAAATACAAACTTTACGTTACTTTTCAGTCTGGAAATACTATTATGTTCAATCTGCGACAGGATATTTTGGAAAAAAATAAAGCATTTTCTCATCTTCTCGAATCATCTAATGTTCTTACCTCTGAATCTAAGACTGTGATACAAAATACTAATGATCTTTCGAAAGAACCAAGTAACAGTGATTTAAATATACAGGATAAAGAGCTAGTTGTAAAAACTGATGCTGTAATTACTACTGTTAAAGATGAGAAACACAGGTCAGTTTAAAACTATCGAAATGTACTACGAAATTGTTGTGTTAAAGTTAAAAAACGCATGTAATACCGACAACTAACTTTATAATTACTTTAAAAACTTTTTGTAAATTGTTCATTGTAAATTAATAATATGTTTTATGTGCAAAGTATTTTACAAATTGAAATATACCCAAAAAATATACGCTTCTTGAATTAAACAACACTATTCATAAACTTCTTATAACTTAAACGAGTAAAATTAAGCGCTTGCATGACAAATAAAAATATTCTATCATTCGTGATTCAAAAAAGGAAAGAAGAGAGTTTGTTACTAGTACTATAAAATTTTTAATTTCTTTAACGTATTTTCAAGAAACAGCAATAAAATATACACACAAAAATTTAATTTATAAGATTTTTTTTAATATACATTATCGAAGAACTAAATTCTATGCATTTAATTTCTAACAAACTTTAATCTTTTTAGAGAAATAAGTTTCTTATTAGAAAGTTAATTTATAAAATTATATACAATGACTTGTCTGAATATCTATACATTTGGTATGCGCTAAATTTGTAAGTCGCTAACAGTCGGACATTTAATAAAAAAGAAACTTGTTAATTTTAATGGTATTTCATTTTGAATTGAAATTTAATATATTATTTTGTAAAAAAATCTTCAATCGTGCAAATTAATTTATTAAACGTGTCTTTTATATTCATAGTGTTAAATATAAATTTTGTAGTTTTTCTAAATTTTGTACAAATAAAAGATACATTCGTCAGATTGTATTTCGCCGTTCTATTTTTCCAAGTTACGAAAATATTAAATGAAAAATAATATGCTCTCGGAGACAATTCTTTTGACAACTTATAAATTGTAAATTTTTAAAGAAAACATATCGGTAGAGGATTTTAATTATACTTGGTGTATTATCTGTTTTGTATTTTAAAATACTATTTACTTGAAACCTAATTTTACATTAATTAATGTAAACTTGTTATCTAACTTGTAAAATTGTCCAAGATGTTCAGATTTTTAGAAAATGTCAATAATATGTGTGATGTGTGATTAGAAATTTTGATTATTGCAGTCAAATTGAACGTTCAGTGTAATTTTATACATGTGTGTGTGTGTGTGTGTGTGTGTGTGTGTGTGTGTGTGTGTGTGTGTGTGTGTGTGTGTGTGTGTGTGTGTGTGTGTGT
>NW_025109482.1:0-7029 GCF_011392965.1 Frieseomelitta varia
GACACTCTGTCGGGAGAACGTCGCCAAGATCGCACGTCCGAACCAGTCTTCAGTTTTATCACGAAAATACACGCTTTGTTGTTAACGGAAATTCCTTTGTAAAATTATTTGCCTACACTTGCTAATTCTATACGCAACTAACGATCACTGTTTCTTATCGAGACGTCGATAATATTATCTTAGTCGCGTAGTCTGTCGCGTGACACTGGCATATACAGTCCCGGACAAAATTATACACTGTCGGACAAGAAGATAGCTAACATTTCCACATTTTGAATGTTACATTCATAATTTTCAATTATCATATATACTCAGCCAAAAATGTCACCGTACAGTACCATATTTGAAGTTTAACTATGTATAATTAAAAAATTATACTCGATATAAAATTTTCCATGTATTATTTACAATTATTTGCTTTCATTAACCATTATACGTAAACTCAGGCAAATCTTGCAATCAGTTTTGCTGTATTCAAGTTTTGAATACTAATTGAACAGAAATTGCATCAAATAAGTTTCCGTACACAATCATGAAAGTTCGTGTTGTCAATATACACATCGAAAAACTCGAGTCATACGATTCATAGAGGTAATATCTTCCTTCAGTTTTGTATTAGCAAGCAGAAAATACGTACGAAATTCATAATAACGTACAGAAATGGAAATGTCGGTTCCAATTGATTATAAAACTGCGAAAGAATGGAAAATCCATAAGAGCTATTGGTGAAATAGTTACAAAATCTCATTCTACAGCGCAATATATTATTAATAAACATCAAAAAACAAATTCTGTTGAAAATTGCAAACGTACCAGTCGTCCAGCAAAATTAGAACGCCATCGTAAGCGTACGATTTTGAAAGTAATGCGCAGTGAACCAAAAACAACTGCTCCTAATCTTAATATGATCGGTAACGATTATGGCATTAAGGTTGTTCCTCAAACTATACGTAACGTGTTAAAAAATGCAGGCTACAATGGTCGGACAGCAAGGAGAAAGCAATTTATTAGTAAAATAAATAAGCAAAAACGTATGGACTTCGCTAAAGCTCATATGAATAAGGCAACAGAGTTTTGGCATTCAGTGATATTTAGCGAATGATGTAAACTTAACATTTTTGGGTCCGATGGAGGTGCAGAAGTTTGGAAAAAGAAGAATGCAGAAATGGAATACAAGAATCTGCGAGCAACCATTAAACACGGTGGAGGGAATATTAGTATCAGTATGGGGCTGTATGAGTACTGTAGACATAGAAGACTTGGTATTTATCGACGGTATCATGAATCAAAATATATACCTGAATATATTAAAGGATAATTTGGACCATAGTGCAAGAAAATTGGGCCTGGATCGGAGATTTATATTCCAGCAGGATAATAATCCGAAGCATACTGCACCACGGGTTAATTATCATGGAAATATAACAAATGATGAAGAATTGCTACATTGCAACAATGATGACAGTGTTCATTTTACCAACATTAGTGACATTCTTCACTTGAATGAAAACGAAACCTCAACAGTTGTAAATTATTATAATTTACCCAAGCGTTATCAATGTTGTTCTCATACACTTAGTTTAATCTGCGCTGCTGACGTAAACAAATTGATTACATTGAATTTGTCATAGGGGAAGCATCACGTTCCCGTAATGAATTAATGTTCTAATCTGTGGAACAAAACAAACCGATTAGCTAATAAAGCAAGTGAAGAATGTAAAAATATTTTTGGTCGAGCACCATGTACGCCATGCATTACAAAGTGGAATCTTATCACGATAGCGTTACAGAACTATTCAAGATTCAAGAATTATTTCCAAATATCTGTCAACAACTAAAAATACCACATTTTAGTACGCAGGATTTGCAATTCTCTAGAAGAATATAAGACTTGCACAGCCGATAGCATATTGCTTAAATATGCTACAAGATGAGGAAGAGGTTTTCTTCGGAGATATTTTGCCTTCGATATATCGAGTAAAGCATAATCTAGAATGCATTAACCAATATGAAAATAAAACTACAACACTATAGTATTGTGAACCATTAAAAGAGTATCTGTTGAAACAATTGTATGATCGCTTTCGTAATATATTTGATTTGAATGATGATGCGGAAGATTACATTATTACAACGATATGTCATCCAAAATGGAAATTTCGTTGGTTATCTCAAAATTAAGAAGACAATAAATTTAACCGTTTATTAAAAGAAATTCATAAAATTGATGCAACGTGCAAGAAATGGAAATATCGTTACGGTTACGAATGTATCAGATCCTTATGTTATTAATAATGAACGAGAATTCTTTAATTTTTGAATGTTTCATCTAGTTTTACAAGTAATAGTGTACAACACTCGGTCGAAATGGAACTGCTTCGATATTTCAATGATAATGATACATCACTTCAAAGTCTTAAAAAATATCCTACAATTAAGAATCTATTTCTGAAATATAATACCGGAATACCATCCTTTGCACCTGTGGAATGTTTATTTAGTTTTGCAGGACTAATAAACGAAATTCATTAAAAGATAGTATGTTCGAATAGTGTGTTCTGTTCAAAGCAAAGTGAATCAGTAACTTATATAAATTACTCTTCTATAATGTTTCCAGTTATTTACAAAGAAAATAACTCTTAGTTTAAGTCTTATGTTATCGATAATTTCAGTCACTTATAAACAAAATAAATGTCTTATGTTATCGATGAAAGTGCATGGTACTATAAAAAGTTAAAGGACAAAAACCTCTTATTTGCAATACTATTCTGTGAAATATTACTATTTGATGAAATATTATTTTCTTATTTTTTAATGAAATACTTATTTCACAATACTATTTCCATATACACACATGAGAAAATAAAAATATTTACATTCAATTTACTATTTCATATTTACTATTTTTGCCCAGCTCTGCTAAAATGTACGACTTTACAAATTATTTTGAAAATGGGAAGAGCAAAAGCTTTAGATAGGAGTGAAATCGAGAGGATTCTATTATCAAATTTTCAAAAAAGTATTACAAAAATCGCAAAATTAATAAACAGAAATCGAAAAGTAGTGAGGAATTTATTAAAAGATCCTAAATGTTATGGAAAAAAAAAGAGTACTGAACGACCTCGAGCAACAACACAACGTGAAAGAAAAGCCATTACAAGCGAAGCTTTAATTATATTCTACAAAAACAGCCAGAGAAATCGCAGCAGCAACAGCAGGTGTTACAAGTAAAAAGAATGTACTACGCATCTTACAACAGTGTAAACATTTAAAACACAAAAAAACTAAAGCATCGCCCTCCATTAACGTTACGACACAAAGAAAAGCTTTTGGAATTTGCGAAAACGCATATACATTAGAAGAAACAATGGACACAAGTAATATTCAGTGATGAAAAGAAGTACAACGTAGACGGCCCAGATGGTTGGCATTCATATT
This sequence comes from Frieseomelitta varia, assembly GCF_011392965.1. Lineage (NCBI taxonomy): Eukaryota > Metazoa > Arthropoda > Insecta > Hymenoptera > Apidae > Frieseomelitta > Frieseomelitta varia. The sequence continues at coordinate 3,439 of NW_025109482.1, forward strand.
TATTGACGATTTCAGGAAAGAGGAGGTTAATCGTAAGCCGTCGCCAAATGGGAGGCAGAAGCATCATGCATATAACTTCATAACAGGTCGTATGAATAGCAAATAATATACAGAATTGATAGATAAACAACTGGAGCAACACGCCACTAGAGTTGCTAAGAAAAACTGGATTTTTCAACAAGATAATGCGTCGATTCACGCCGCTCATTGTGTGAAAAACTATTTGTCTTCAAAAGATATAAAGGTTTTGGCCTGCAAGGTCACCTCATCTTAACATTATTGAAAACGTGTGGGCCTATTCACCTAGAGAAGAACGGGAAGCAATTTTCAAACAACTGAAGAACTGAAATCAAAAACTGTCGAAAATTGGAACGAGTTGGCTCATTTGAAGAAAAAAATTACATTGCGAATATCACACGATGCCAACGTCAACGGAAAATCTTTGGACCAAAATAAAAGAAGAATGGGATAAAATCAGACTATGGGTACAAAGTATGCCACAAAGAATTCATGCAGTATTAAAAGCCAAAGGTCTCTGAATATAAATATAATAAATATTAATACAATAAATATCAGAGTAAACATCAGGTGTAAAACTGAGTAGAATGTAAATCTGTAATAATGGACGATAAAAAAAAAACAAAATAATGTTAAGTTACGTTAACACGATTTGCATAACACTGTTTATCATCACTGTATCTCAGCGTGGCAACGAGACCGGATATAATATTGTATTTTCTTAGCCGTCTGTTGCAATTCAGTAAATGTCCGAAGGAGATACACATAAGGGCATTGAAACGTGTTCTTCAGTTCTGATGGGAATGATAGATTATATAAAACTGAATACGGGAAGGAAAACTCCGTAAAGGGAGTAAGATGCGAAACGGATGCATCATGGAATAGCACGTGGGACGCAGTCATTTAGCGGACTGCTTGTATACCAAAATGGAGGCCTTATACAATGGAAAAGCAAAAAACGAGCAACAGTTGCCCTGTCATCCACCGAGAGTGAATTGGAAGCAATGTTAGAGGGATTGAAAGAAGTGATTTGGATAAGTGAAGTGTTAAAAAAAACTGGGAATGTCTAATGATGTTTATAAAGAGTTAAAATGTGATAATCTAAACGCTGTGAAACTAGCGAACGGTGCGAGTTTTAAAACAAGGACAAAAATACGAAATAGAAAATGTTGTTTTATTCGAGAGTATGTGAAAGATTATTCAGTGATGCATGTTCCTAAACAGAATATAACAGCAGATTGTATGACGAAAGTGTGAAAACGGCCTTATCACCTAGGTTCAGTCGAACTCCACTACTGATTCAGAAGCCAACCCAAGAAATCAGCAGATGTTCACCAAACAGCCTTATTATCCAAGTCCAGACAAGGTCCACTACTGACTCAGAAGCCAACTCGAGCAATCAACTGTTTTTCAAATACATGATCCTCTCTCTACTTCATAAAGTCCTATATATACCCAAATTAAACTATGAAATTCTTGTTCGCCCTCTAGCCAAGTCTATTTCTCTAGTTTGCCCCTTCGTTGTTATAATCACATGTGGTTATACGCGTCGGTATTTAATATTAAAAAGTGTGTTATACTTAGAATGTTAGAGTCTAACACTCTAGAGTATTAACTTTCCTTAAAGACATCGTGTTAATAGTCCAGTGACAAAAGGATTGAGAGGGCCTGCGTTATTAAGAAATGTAAAGAATTTTATGTTTGTTAAAATAGAATAAAACCAAGGGGAGAGAGTGCGAGTGTTGGCTTTATGTGTGAATGTGAATGAGTTGGTTGACAAGGAGAGGTCACATTTGTTGGGTCGTCAGTTTGATGAAATGAAATTTGGTTTGTCGATTCTAAAGCAAAAATAATTTGACTATGTTCGAGCATTTCCGTCAATATTTTCTCATTATTTATAAGATATTTAACGTTTTAATCTTCTATTACAGCTATACATAATTCTTTTCTTAAAATTGTATAGCGAAGCTGTTAGTGTAATGGATTCACCCTGGAGGTTTCAGGGTTCGTCGATCCTCCCACAGAAGAACATTTCTCTATTATTTCTATTTGTTTTCTTTCTTTTCTTTTAGTTTTTTTGTTTTTTTTTTTTTTAAGTAGAATACTGTGTTTTACATTTTTATAATATCCTTAACTATTAATTTATTTAAAGTATCATAGACAATTTCTTATTTCAATTTCTTCTTTATAAACTTATTATTCAAATATTTTGCAGAAGACATCATAATGTCTAGGATGAGCGTCATAAAAATAAAATACAAAAACAAATCGTTAGTTTATAACTTTATATATCTTGAATTTCTGGCAATTCTGAATTTTCTCGCGTAGCAATAAACGCGTCTAAAGATGCGTATTATCGCGTCGCAAGTTGTAATGCGAACAGAATATAATCGGGATCAACGATAGTGAATTACTTACTTTAATGTCAGCCATTTATTTATGTCAGCTGATTTTGTTTGAATACTCGAGTTCGTCATTTGTACATAAAACGGATAAACAATACTTTTGAAGTATCCCATACTCCGAGGAGTGTCTGGAGCTGTGCTTCATTTCTTGAATACATAACGAGCAATAACAGTCGATTTCACAGTGTTCTTTACAATTAATTCTTCGCTATTTATCTATAATTATTCTTCCTCAAGTTAATTATCATTATTATTATTATTATCCTTATTATTATTAATGGTGTAGTAGTAGTATTCTACATTCATTTTTTATATTTTTCTTTGTATTTATTTTCATATCTACACTCATATCATATATGTATATATATATCTACATTCACATTATTTACACCTATATTTTTATAAGTGTGAGCGAACGTTAACCAGCCCGTCCATTCCTAGGCGTAGGAAGACTTTCTCGCCTATTTTGTAAAAGAGGCCACTCGAGATTAAAGGGGAATTCCGGTTTTTTACATTTTCTCAAAGTGCATGTTTTCGAGAATGTCTATGTAACAGGTTTGTTTGGCGCACAGCCGTACCGCAGCCACATGTATGTCACGTAAAATGAGTTGCACAAGAATAAAAAAAAGGAATCGTCGAGTGGTTGGCCCAACGATTGTCTCTTTATTTCACAATAAGAATACAACATTTTTACACTTTAATAATTATAGGCACTTACAGGTAAACGTTGGTCGACACACTATCCTGAGTTAGACGAGACTGAGAGAGCGATCTCCTTTTGGGTATTCCTTATATATTTATTCTATTTGAACGACCCTTGGTCCTACAGTGACTAGTTACGGCTATCGCACCTTGTTGATAAGGTGACTAAGCTTGGTGATTCATTTGGAATTTAGACTGTTACACTCCCCCCTTCTTAGATTGAACTTGGTCCTCCAAGTTTCCAGTTTATTTTCCTTTGAGGACAGACTTGTGGAATTTTACCTGCCTGGGTTCGAATATTACGGTTCCATTGGTGTCGCAAGAACATGGCGGGTTTTGCGGCAATTCTGCATAAATACTTAGCGGTGTTGCTGCACTTGGTTGCGGATTCGTGCTGATTCGGTTTTCTATAGTGTTCTTTTTTATTTTGCAACATAATAAATGTAAGCATAGTTTTGAAGGTAGG
>NW_025109483.1:0-51234 GCF_011392965.1 Frieseomelitta varia
CTTTTACTGTGACTTGTTATTATTTTCTATATTGCAACTTCTACTTCTTAGTTTTTTATACTGTAATTTCTATTGTTATTTCTGTCTGTTACTTATGTTATAGCATTTTCTATATTTCTATAGTATTTTCTGTATGTTTCTAATTTCTTTTTGTACTTATGGCCCCTTCTTCTTTTCTATATTATAAATCCTTGTTACATAGGTATTGCTGTATTATTATTTATATTATAACTTCTTATTAATAATAATATAATATAATATTATAATATATTACAATTATTATAATATAATATAATGTATAACATAACATAATAATTATAATTTATTATTACTGTTTGTATTATAACTTCTACAAATACTTAGAAATTCTAATTGTCAATTATATGACAACTTTGGTACTGAAAAAATATTAAATTTCATTCCGATATTAACTCTAATTCATCAAGTATTTCATTTTCATTCCTAATTTAAATTTTGTTCAACAAAATTGGAAGGGTTACATTCTTCTTTTCCACGTGAAAAAAATTAGTTGCTATTAGAGACTTCTATTATCCTCTCTTTCCAAAAAAGAAAAATTTTAAATAGCTGAATTATAGCTGAGTAGCAAATCACACCCACACTTAAACCTACTCACTAACCCCTAAGTAATATCTCAAAGTCACAGATGATTGCAGTAATATACTACAAAAATTTAATAATCGAATATACATATATAATGACATATACAGGGTGTTTCGTATACTTGTGGGACCCACTTTACTGATTGTACGCCTGAAAATAATCAAAAAATGTCATATAAATATATGTCCTATCTTCGTTTATGAGATATAATGAATTTTCTGTTTTAGTTACTTTTACAAAAGATGCTCGAAATGACCAGCTTGCATTTGAAGACAAGCCTGCACGCGTCTTGTCGTTGATCTGGTTACTCTCTCCATCATTCCTGGTGTTTCTTGAATTTGTCGGAAGCCTTGCTCTATTCTATTTCGTAGTATTTCAGCATTTTCAATCCATGTTGCGTGTACAATAGATTTTAAATATCCCCACAAATGAAAAACTAATGGATTCAAATCCGGAGAACGAGCAGGTCATGCAATAGGACCTCCACGACCAATCCATTTATTTACAAAGTGTTGGTATACAAAATATACCATCCCTACCTAAAACTAGCCTACTAGAGTTTCCTCTGTTAAAATAAAATTCATTATATCTCATAAACGAAGACAGATATGACATATTTATATGACTTTTTTTCATTATTTTCAGGCGTTACAATCAGCTCCCGAAGTGGGTTCCACAAGTTATGAAACACCTTGTATAATGACACGAGTTAAGGGCTGTTTCCATTTTGACTCGGTGGGAACAAACAACCACTGAAACGACGAAAATCGAGAGTATAGAGAGAGGTTGACGTTAAATCGTAGAGAAAGGCGATACAGCGTTTCGAGAAGATAGGGCCACAGACTCACGAGAGCGAGTGGTGTTAAATTTGAATACGGGGCGATCGCGATCGGTCTTTTAGGAGCGTTAACCACAGGCTTCCAAAGGTGGATCGAGTTTCATGGGGCAAAGGGGGATGGTGGTACGCGCGCCTCTATATACTTGCCCCATGTGGCCTCTTCCATGTTCTCTCTCTCTCTCTCTCTCTCTGTTTCTCCGAAACTTTCTCTATTCTTTCAACCATTTCTTAGACTTAACTTTTTTTGCGCACGACGAAAATTTTTTGTCTTAAAATTGCAACATTTCCTCAGTTTCAAGTGTATTTAAGTAAAAACCCAGGCAAAACAAATGATAAATTTGTCACTTCTCAATAATTTCTATCCGATGATATCGTGGCGACGAGTTCGACGAGAAAGCGGCGAATTATCGTATACGGTTTCGGTCGCTCGTTATGGTCCGCAATCAGTTGACAGCGCATGTGGTTGATAAACAAAATAACAGAGACAAGAAGATCATTTTTTATCACATTCTTTTTGGAGATTGATCTCGTATTTTGTAATCTTTTGGTGTTCTCACATGAGAATATTAATTATTTTTTATTAACACTTGTTAATATTTCTATAGTGTAAGTAACGTAATATAATATTTTCATTCATAGTTCTAATTACATTATCATTATTCGAATCTATCGTTTTATCTAACCCTTGGGTATTCTTTGAAGGAAAATGATTAACACACATCTCTTCGAAAAATCGTCATCCTTCCCCAATTTCAAACACGATCACAAACATAAAAAAATTCAAGAATGCTGATAAAGGTGAAAAATTGTGATAATAAAGAGATAAAATTAAATGATAAATGATAATAAAGATGAAGCTGAAAGATAAAGAGAAAAAATTCTGTATCCTACATAATATTATGTTTAGTAGGTTGTTTCCTTTCTGTGCATTATTATAATATATTAACACACAGTACACTACATTATATATTATGTAGCATTATACAGTATACTACTTAGTTCTATATATATTATGTAACATTATACAGTATACTACTTAGTTCTATATATATTATGTAGCATTATATAGTATACTACTTAGTTCTATATAGTATAGTATACTACTTAGTTCTATATATAGTACTATATACTATAGTATAGTACTATATAGTATAATATACTACTTAGTTCTATATAGTACACTACTATAGTATACTTCTATATAGTTCTATATAGTATTATATAGTATAGTATACTACTTCTATATAGTTCTACATAGTATTATATAGTATAGTATATTACTTCTATATAGTTCTATATAGTATTATATGGTATAGTATACTACTTAGTACTATATAGTATACTATATTATACATATAGTATTATATATCATATAGCATACTACGATATTATATATTATTATACTATTTAGAATGGTTAGATAATAGATTTTAATAATAGTACGTAATAAAATTATTATTACGTTAATACAATGTAATGTAAGTCATGTTCTTAAATGTGTATAATTATTATGTAGTTACAAGTTCCTTATTATGTAATTACATAATAATTACATTAATGTAATCTAATAAATGTATTATATATTATATATAGAATATTATTATTTTATTACTTTATTATACAACTATATTATTATATTATTATATATTCTGTAATGTATACAATCAATTCTAGTTATCATATTACAATATTATAATATTCTACATACTAATATAATATTGTATTCTATTCTACTAATATTTAAATAACATTTTTATATTCTATAATATTCTAATATATAACTAACATATCTAATATATAAATATTCTAACATATAACATAATCTAATATATAACGTTACCAGTTCAGTTCTCTAAAACCATTTAAAAGCATTTCAAGCATCTTTTCACTTGAAAAAAAAGAAAACCTCGGTTTCCCCGAATTGTCTCTCTGAATGTTCCAAAAAAATTCGAAGAATCCTCCACCGACGAGGAAGAGAAGAACGTCCTCTTGTCGAAACGAGAGAACGGAGACACATCGAAGGCTGATAGAGTTCTAGGAGGGCGTTCCAGGAGGTGGAACCAGGTGAGAGACCAGGTTTTCTGCAACGACTGAAGCATAACCTGGCCAGCAGCTCCAGATAACGATCCCCACCGATCTGGATCACAAAACCCATCCGCGGTCGTGAACGCACGCATGCACACACGCATGCACACGTACGCAAGATGCGACGCGGAACGTGTCCAACGATCGAGAGGAAGAGAGGACGAGGGTTGCACGGAAAGCTTCCGTGAAATGGAACGAGACGGAAGTGGAGATTTTAATCTAGCCCCCGGTGGAACGAGGTCGACATATGGGGACGTTGGCGTCGCGTTCGTTCGTGGGACCATCCTGAGAGTCATTTGGCCGGACTTTCGGTGGGGAGGAAGGGAAACTAATTAGCAAGCTCGCGCGACCGTGAACCCGAATTTTTCGTCGACGAAACGGTGACAGAGGGTGAGGCCGAAAGTGTGCACATTATATACAAGGTGGGCCACGAACAACTATGATAAGTGTTTTTTCATTTTATTAAACGAATGTGTTGCGTACCAACTACCAGAAGAATGTATCACTTACTATTGTTAATTATGTATTATGTTAGAATGTATTATTAATTATGTGTTAACGTATTGCAATACTAGTTAATAAGACACACACAAATGCAGGCAATGTAACACTTTGCATCAGGGGAATTCTGATTTACTATCGTCTTCCCGAAAGTTTGAAACGTTTCTTGGGGAAATTGTTTTTTTTTTTTTTTTTTTTTTTTAACGAAAGGAGTAAATATTAATTGGGCAGGATACGTAGACCAATGAAATCATGTGAAAGAAACTTTAAATAATTAGATGTATGTATCTTGTAATTAGACGTGTTGTCTGTTTTGAAAGTGATACCAATTGTCATAGTCGACGATACTTGGATTCTCGCCTGTCTTGAAATCTCTCTTTCTGTGAAAACCACCCCTTGCAGAACAAATCAGAGAACCAATTTCACGCGTCATTTCGTATGAAAATAAGTTCTTGTCGATGATATTTACGACTCTATAAATGTTTGCAATTTTATAAAGCAAAATTTTATATAAAACATAGTGCACAAATAAAGTTAACTAAAGAGCTGTTTCTAATTCTATAAAGCATAGTGCATAAATAAAGTTTTGAAAATCCTAAAACAACGATCCTTACGACCCTCGTCTGTCTGCTTCCCCCAAAACTACCTTTTATCAAATAAAAAAAGATATCCAAAAATTCGAAAACAATTTTGCAAAATAAACTGAACTGTTTATAATTCTACTTTGAAACTCTATACTATAATAGTACTATATTATATAACTCTATCACTCAACGATCTTCACGATCCCTTCTTCCATCAAAAACCACCCTCTATCAAGTGAAGAAAAGTAATGCTTAGAGACAGAAAAAACTATACGTGTTTGGCACGTTGTTTTGTGAGGAAATAAGCTACTGTCAACGATATTTGTAACTTTGCGAAGTAAAGTCCTAAAAATTTTACAATTATTACACAAACTGAGCAGTTTATAATTATACAAAGTAAAGTACCTAACATCATTTATGTGCTGTGATGCTCAAAGAATATACAATCACTCGACGATCCTTAAAACTCTCTCTTAGAAAAACCACCCTTTATCGAATGAAAAATGGCATTGAAACAATTCGAGAATAATTTCACAAACTAAGCTGTTTATAATTACTTTTATAATAGTAAATTAGGTATTCTAATGCTTTGAAAATAATTCTACGATCTTCGCTTGTCTCTTTCTTTAGAAACTACCCTCTATCTAGTGAAAAATGGCATTGAAACAATTGGAGAATAATTTCACAAACTAAGCTGTTTATAATTACTTTTATAATAGTAAATTAGATATTCTAATACTTTGAAAATAATTCTACGATCTTCGCTTGTCTCTTTCTTCAGAAACCACCCTCTATCTAGTGAAAAATGGCATTGAAACAATTCGACAATAATTTCACAAACTAAGCTGTTTATAATTACTTTTATAATAGTAAATTAGGTATTCTAATACTTTGAAAATAATTCTACGATCTTCGCTTGTCTCTTTCTTCAGAAACCACCCTCTATCTAATGAAAAATGGCATCGAAACAATTAGAGAATAATCTCACAAACTAAGCTGTTTATAATTACTTTTATAATAGTAAATTAGATATTCTAATACTTTGAAAATAATTCTACGATCTTCGCTTGTCTCTTTCTTGAGAAACCACCCTCTGTCTAGTGAAAAATGGCATTGAAACAATTCGACAATAATTTCACAAACTAAGCTGTTTATAATTACTTTTATAATAGTAAATTAGGTATTCCAAAGCTTTGAAAATAATTCTACGATCCCCCTTCTTCAGAAATCACCCCCCTTGAAAAATAGCATTAGAGAAAAGTTTTACAGACCAAGCTGTTTATAATTACAATAATTCACAAAAGTAAAATAAGCACTCCGGAGCTCCTACTCGCCTGAAACCACCCTTCATCGAGTGAAAGAAAAGGCATCCAAAAATCCAAGAAGAAGAAAAAACAAAAGAGAGAAAGAGGGAGAGAAAAGCACACGTAGGCGTAGTTTCGCGTGTGCTGGAGAACGTACAGGTAGGCGTAGTCGCGGAGACTGTTACAACACGATGAGAAACCATACCGATGGGAGTAGAAGTAACTTAGAGAAGCGCGGGCCCTCGATGAAGAAGAAGAAGAAGAAGAAGAAGAAGCAGAAGAAGAGGAAGAAGAGAAAGGCAGCGGGAGGAGGGTCCGCGGGTGGAATTATCGGGGGGTCTCTGCTTTGCCTACGGGGCCCCAACGGACCCTCGTCGAGTAGCTAATGCAAGCGACCATTACTCGGATGGTGAACCAATGGAGAGGATCCCCACGCCCCCTTCGGATCTTACTCCTCGCAGACGGCATGCAAATACGCGCGTGCAGCGTACAGCGAAGGACGTGTATCTTCTTCGTCCTCTTCTTATTTCTCCTCGAGCCTCTTGCACTTCGTTTCCATCCTCGTCCTATTACGAGACTTCTCGTCACGAGAGGGGAAGAGTTTTTTCGAGATGGTCGCAGCTCGAGGAAGAAGAAGAAGAAGAAGAAGAAGAAGAAGAAGAAGAAGAAGAAGAAGAAGAAGAAGACGTTTGAGGGAAGTTTTCCTTCAGGGGGTTGATCGAAGTTACATTGCGTCGTATTTCATTAGTTTCCGGGTATCGATTAGGGTAACTCAGGCGTTAGTTTGTTATATATCGAGGGGGTTTCTTGTTATACTCTTTATAGGGGTTATGTTATACTGTTTTGGTAGGACAGAAGTTTGTAGATTACGTATCAAGAAATATATAATTTTGCAAAAAGGGATACAGTGTCAAATATAAATGGTGAATAATAATTATAATTAATTATAATGTAAATATAATTATAATTATAAATATTACAATAAATTATAATTATAATATAAATGGAAAATAATAATTATAATACAAATATAAATTTTGCAAAAAGGAATATAGTGTCAAATATAAATGGTGAATAATAATTATAATTAATTATAATATAAATATAATTATAATTATAAATATTAGAATAGAAAAATAATTATAATTATAAATATTACAATAAATTATAATTATAATATAAATGGAAAATAATACTTATAATACAAATATAAATTTTGCAAAAAGGGATATAGTGACAAATATAAATGGTAAATAATAATTATAATTAAGTATAATATAAATATAATTATAATTATAAATATTACAGTAAATTATACTTATAATATAAATGGAAAATAATAATTATAATACAAATATAAATTTTGCAAAAAGGGATATAGTGTCAAATATAAATGGTAAATAATAATTATACTTAATTATAATATAAATATAATTATAATTATAAATATTACAATAAATTATAATTATAATATAAATGGAAAATAATAATTATAATACAAATATAAATAGAAATAAATATGTGAAATATGTACAGTAATTATGAGAATATTTAATACATTTAAATTTATAAATTTATAAATTATAAATATTCAAAATTATAAGTATATTTAATTAGTTTTATAAATAAAATTGTAAATATATATAATTATTTCCACAGAACTGTGAATTTTTTTAAAAATAATGTGATTATATACTATATTATTAACTCAGATAAAAACATGGGTATATTCGATATTTATACATTTGGAAGCATTGAAATTTTTTAGATCTAAGATGTTGTATTTGTTTGAAATATACATGGAAAACTGAAATTAGTGATCTCGACTGGATCCTCTTGCACGAAAGATTTCAACGGTTTTAAATACGTTCAAGTACTTTTGTTTCGTCGAAAACTTTTTACCAAGGGTAGTGATTGCGTGCTACTAAATACATCTGCAAAGTTGAACGACAAGAAAAGGGAAAAGAAAAAATCGAGGGACAAATTAATAATAGGAAGTAATTCACATGTACAATATAATTTTCGATGAAAATTTAGTCGATGTTTATATTGTTAATAACTCATTGAAACTGCTTACTTTGTAGATATTAAACATACACATTAATATAAGACAAAAATCCAATAGTAGTGTCTATTGGAATAATCCAAGAAAGTTCATTATAATAATATAATAATTTATATATTAATACAATATTATATAATGAAATATAATCATCATTTACTATAATGCGTTGATGCTTGTGTAACATTATAATTGTAACTATTATAACCATTGAATTAATCAACCAATTATAATTATGACTCTGATGATTGATTAACTGTTATAATATTGAATTGGTGTGCTCTGGATTATTCCAACAGATAGCAACAGAATTTGTATCTTACATATCATTCAATGTATAGTTTACATATTATAATTATACTGTAATCAGGCTATGTTCTACAATTGTAACACTACTATTGTATAATCCTACATAATTATGTAACTAAAAATATAATTATATAATATATTTAATATAATTAAATTAATATATTTAATATATTTAAATTAAAATATTTAATATATTTAATATAATTTAATATATAATTAATTTAATATATTTAATATAATTAATAATTTAATAATTTAATAATTTAATATATAATTAATTTAATATATTTAATATAATTTAATATTATATTATATTGTATTATATTATAGTATACTATATTATAATTATATTATATTATATTATATTATATTATATTGTATTGTATTATATTATATTATACTATATTATAATTGTATTATATTATATTGTGTTGTATTGTATTGTATTATATTATATCATACTATATTATAATTACATTATATAATTACATAATCACATCATTTTTGATATAAATCATTACATTACTATTATATAATTATATAACAATACAAAATGTACATAATTGTACATTGTAAATTATTGTAAATCATTCCTCCCTTGCACAGTATAGTCATACATAATTGTACAATTATCGTACCACGTTATACTATTCTTCATCATCCGTTCATTTACTCGTCGTACATTCTGTAACATCAACTGAATCCAATCGCCTGCCAATTTATCCACTGAAACGAACCACTATTCCTCCCGAAATCTCCACACCGTGAAACAAACGACAAACACAACGAGAGTCGCCGCCAGAAAATTGAAAAAAATAAGCAAACGGTCGGAGCCAAAGGTCGAATCAAGAATCAAAGTTCATACACGCGCGAGGTCTTTGCTCCTCCGAGAGTAGGGAGAATCCACCCCGCTGGAGAACGAATCGGGATCGCGAGCAAGGGTTGCGCGCTCGAGATGGTTCGATTGAAAGAGAAAAAGAGGGGGAGAAAAAAAAACAACAAAACGGAGAGACCTAACGCCGGTAAACAATGGCCAATGATAAATACGACGCATTTCCCACAGGGTATTATAATCTCGCTGTTGGACTTGTTTCTCGTGTGCAGGTGGCGAGGCCACGACGAACGTAGGACTTGGCCGGGGCACCGAGAGGCGAGGGCACCAGTTAGAGAGATATAAACGAGTACGGAGAAACCGGGAGAGCTTCCTCGTCGCTCTCCTCCCTCACTCCCTCTCTCACTCTGTCTTCGTTTCGCTTCCCAAGCTGGCTGAAGCCTCGGCCAGGCCGAAGGGGGCGCAGATGCCACCGGAGAGATACTGATTATAAACTCCATTCCATTTATAACGAGGTCCATCTATTTTGGCGCCCAACGCTCGTTGCCCGGGCACTAGGTAGCGCCAGATTTTAATACGATATCCGGCGCATTATCATTCGTTTCGGTGGCCGCCACCTTCTTTTCTGAACCCCCTTTCCACCATCCCCCCCCTACCCTCCTCCGCGTCTTCGAGCAACCCGCGATTTTTCTCTTCTTCCGTCTAGCTGTTTGAGAAGGAAAATGTTTTCTTCAAATAGTTTAGTTGGTTTCACCATTTCTCGGCGACGATTGAAATTGAAGTTTCGATCGTTGAGGGGGAATTATTGGTGAGCTGGTTGAATTCGTCTGTTTGAACCTGACTCTGGTATTGATTGTTATTAATGATTTGTTAATAATTTGTAATTGCGTTTGTGAATCAACTCGTCCACCGACGAGTTCATACAAAGGGAGTTCATACTGGGTTTTCTGGACTGGTCTTTTAGTTATCTGACTAACTAGAGTTTTCGAATAATTGGAAATGTAAAATATCGTTCATTTGGAAATGTAAAAGTAGAATATTTTTTGATTATCTAGAATATTTTTAAAATATTCTAGAAATGTTTGAAATATTCTAGGATATTTTTGTTATTTGGAAATGTAGATATAGAATATTTTTTGATTATCTAGAATATTTTTAAAATATTCCAGAAATATAGAATATTTTTGTTATTTGGAAATGTAAATATAGAATATTTTTTTCATTATTCAGAATATTTTTAAAATATTCTAGAAATACAGAATATTTTTGTTACTTGGAAATATAAATGTAGAATATATTTTGATTATCTAGAATATTTTTAAAATATTCCAGAAATATAGAATATTTTTGTCATTTGGAAATATAATTATAGAATATTTTTCGATTGTTTAGAATATTTTCAAAATATTCTAGAAACATAGAATATTTTTAAAATACAGAATATTTTTGTTATTTGAAAATATAAATATAGAATATTTTTTGATTATCTAGAATATTTTTAAAATATTCCAGAAATATAGAATATTTTTGTTATTTGGAAATGTAAATATAAAATATTTTTTCATAATTCAGAATATTTTTAAAATATTCTAGAAATACAGAATATTTTTGTTATTTGGAAATATAAATATAGAATATATTTTGATTATCTAGAATATTTTTAAAATATTCTAGAAATATAGAATATTTTTGTCATTTGGAAATATAATTATAGAATATTTTTTGGTTGTCTAGAATATTTTCAAAATATTCTAGAAATATAGAATATTTTTGTTATTTGGGAATGTAAATATAGAATATTTTTTGATTATCTAGAATATTTTTAAAATATTCTGGAAATATAGAATACTTTTATTAATGTAAATGGAAATGTAAATATAGAATATTTTTCGATTATCTAGAATATCTGATTAACTACACCTGCGTCGAACGTTCTTCGACAATTGTCACGAATTATCAATTAGGCGCATTTACGTGTATTTTATATATAGTCTGTGTCTATAGATTTTTTTTCTGTTAATAATTGCAGTTATTGCCTTTATACATGCATTCAATTATCTAGCATATTTGATCATGCAATGAGTATACTGAATAATCGAAATATTCTACTGTCCACATCAATAATATGTATATTTTGAATGTTAATTTTTAATTTAAGAATGGTTTAATTAAAAATTTCTGTATTATCTTAATTTTTGTATTATATACGTATATTTGTATAATATAAACTTTTGTATTATATTAATATAACACCTTTGTAATATGTTGTTAGAGAAGTATACAAAATACAATTGAAACGAAATCTTTTCAATTTACTTTAATAAACAGTAAATAATAACACAAATGTGGTTGAAACTGGTTGAAGATTAAATTTAATCGACATCGAGTATTTAAAACAACATATTAATAATTCATTTAAAATATATATTATAAACACTGATAAAATGATGAATTGCAGTTTACAACAAGCAACAACATGCTAGCCTAACTGACTATGAGAGCTTCTCAACGACAATGTTCAGTAAACTTTTGAAAACAATTCTCGATATTCCTTGGGTGAGAGTCGAATACTTCAGTAGCCAGAAACGTCTCGTCCGACCGATCTTCAAAATCTTCATCGACGTAAAGTTTCCTCTCGTACGAGTGGAAACTACCTGAAGCACCAGGTAATCCCTACCTGCGACATCTCGCGTCGCGTGTTCCATCGAAAAACGTCAACGGGAGATTTAGTTTCCCTTTTGTTTCGCCCTTCATCGAAGAATTTGCCCCTACGGCGAACGGTTTCGTGTAACGAAACTAGAAAACTGTCTCTCTCTCTCTCTCTCTCTCTCTCTCTCTTTTGCCAGTTCGACGAACGTTCGTGTAAACCCCCCGAGCGAAAAGTGACGCGTCGTCCACCCGTGGAAATTTAATCGAATTTCCACCGTGGAGGACCCCCCGAGTCTAACGATCGACCGTGCTCGTAAAAGTCGCCTACCTGAAAATCTCCCGTTAGGAATTCCTTAAAACAATGCCACGGTTGACATTCCTCCCCCGTGTACGGGGAAGAAACCAGCCTCCTCTCCCACGACCCCTTGTCCCTTTCTTTTTTGGTCAGTTTTCGGTGATTTGTGCGTGAAACCTGTCTGGAGGTGTGCTCGCCGCTTCTGAGAAGCCCGATGGAGAAACGGTACGGGTTGGAGAGTCTCAGTTTCATCCCCTTGGATCTTGGATTTTGTATAACGTGTGATAATATTATACTAATGTACTAATATACTTGTATACTAATATTATACTATATAATATATACTGTGTAATATATTATATATTTTGAATGTTATACTATATAATGTTATACTATATAATATTATACTATATAATACATAAATGTCACTATATAATATTATACTATATAATATATAAATGTTATACTATATAATATTATACAGTATTATATAATAAATACTATGATGTAATATATATCGTACGACATATAATTATAACACATAGTACAATGTATTGTGCGTTGTACTGTGTGACACGTGTAAATTTATAAGATATTATTAATTAATTTATAAATTAATATATAAAATATTTGTACGATAATAAAAATAATAAAATGTTTGTAAAATATTTGTACAATAACAAAAAGTTTGTAAAATATTTGTATAATAATAGAACAACAGTAAGTATTATGGAGTATGTTGTCAACATGTTGCATTAATACTCATCGTATTGTACATTATATATTATAATTAGTATTATAATACATTAAGTATACTGCAATATAGTACTATTATAATTAAATATATTGTAATATAATACATTATTATTATAGTACATTAAATACATTAAGTATTATATTATAATATATTGCATTAATATATTAATATATTACTTTATATTAGTATTATAATATATACTGGTGTATTGTATTGTAAAGTACTTAATGTATTATAATATTAGTATTATAACATAACATACTATTATAATTAATATTATACATTAAGTACATAATATATTATAATATATTGTATTAATGTATTATAATATTAATATTACATATAACAATCAATTAGTACATAATACATTATATGTATTACATGTATATGTTGTATAATGTATTGTATTATTGCTTTATATAATAGTATATTATTCTAGTATTATAATAGTAGTAATATAACACATTATTATTATTACTATACATTATAATATATTGTATTAGTATTTCTTAAATATTAATGTACTATAATATTATGTATAGTAATAATAATAATGTGTTATATTACTACTATTATAATACTAGAATAATATAATTATAATATAAATATAATATTAATATCAATATTATATTAATGTATAATAAAGTAATATTGTACTTATATTATATAATATTAATATTATATAATATCATAATATAATGATACATTAGTATATATGTATATGTGTATGTATTATATGTGTACATATAGCGTATTATTGCTTTATATAGTAATATATTGTCCTAGTATTATAATATATTATGATTACTATAATATAAGTACTATAATATATAACTAATAACATAAATACTATAATATAGTATTATAAGATATTATGATGACTATAATATATTAATATATATAGTAATATATTGTCCTAGTATTATAATATACTATGATAATATATTATAATATAAGTACTATAATATAGTATTATAAGATACTATGTTGACTATAATATATTAATATATATAGTAATATATTGTTCTAGTATTATAATATATCATACGTTATACATTATATTATAATATACAATGTATCATAATATATTATATATTATAATATAATATATATATATATATTCAAATATCGTGTAATATTATGATACATTATATTATAATATACAATTTAATGAATTATTTATGCTAATATATTTACTCTCCAATACTGTCTTATCATTTCTCGTTTGACCATACCTACTGCAACTTCTCGAGAAACATTCAATCCGTCATTTCTACACACGTACACGCAAGAGATTACACGGTACGTTGGCAAAACTAATATCTGGGTGGACGTGAAGGGGTGGTTAATTTCTGCGCGAACGACGACGAAATACGTGTAATAGTGACTTCAGCGGCCACGAGTGCATGGGAACCGACGTGATCGCCGGCCTTCAGGGAAGCAGGTGTTGATTCAGTAATCGTCCCGTAATTAGGCTGCTGAGCGATGATCGCAAGAACGATGCCGGCCCGGCTACGCGGCAATGTTCGCCTAAGCGTTCGCTGCCCATATTCCGGATGTGCATTCGCGCACACGGAGCACGCGTGCACAACCACCGCTGCTCCAATCAATTTTTCCCCAGCTGGCCCGACGATTAGCGACCTCGGCCAACTGTCTTAATCTCCGGTCCGTGCCTCGTAATTGCTATTCGCGGGGGATACACGTTGGTGATTGATCTCGAATGATAAAGACGAGGAATGACTTTTGGATTATTGCGGGTCTTTGTCGCGGACTCTCACGCGCTTGAGAATATTTACAGTTGAAATTGAAATTGCATTTAGTATTTACTGGAATGACCAATTTTATGATTTTTGTTAAAAATTTTGTAGAACAATATTGAGTATTTGAATAGTTTTTCGTAAAATGTATAAAAATATATACATATATATATATATATATATATATATATATATATATATATATAAATTTAAATAGGAAATATTTATAATTGAAAATAAAATTGTATTTGGTTTCATGTATATTTACTAAAATGACCAATTTTAAGATTTTTGTTAAAAATTTTGTAGACGTAGAACAATATTGAGTATTTGAATAATTTTTCGTAAAATGTATAAAGATATATACATATATATATAAGTTTAAATAGGAAATATTTATAATTGAAATTAAAATTGTATTTGGTTTCATTTACTAAAATGACCAATTTTAAGATTTTTGTTAAGAATTTTGTAGAATAGTATTGAGTATTTGAATAATTTTTCGTAAAATGTATAAATATATTAATATATATAAGTTAGGAAATATTTAATATCTATAATTGAAATTAAAATTGTCTTTGGTATCATTTATATTTACATAAAATACCAATTCTATGATTTTTATGAATAGTTTCACTATTTCTTTTACTTTAATGCCTTCACTCTATTCTTTAATTACTTTGATGAATCTAATATCTTGAATGATGGAAGAGGCTTTAGTCGTCGGTAATGATATTAAATAGGAAACATTCAGTATTTTACTTTATTGTTGCTTCTTTTTCCGCTATTTTATTATTTATGTTTGCAGGAAATATCGATTTGTAAATCTTGAATTATCTTCAGAAGAAATTCACAATTCAGTGGATTTGCACAAAATACAACTAACATAGAAGAAACGTATATCTATTCAGCTTTCAGAAGTTTGAATGGGAAATATTGGTATTAGGAAGAATAGTAATTGATATTTAATATTAATAGTGATACAAAAAATATATGAAATATAAAAACGTAAAGTATAGAATATATAGTATGAAACGTAAACAATGAAACAAATACGAGAACATGGAACACGACAACGATATCAAGTAGACTACAAAATGAATAAATATGAATTAAACAACATAAATATGAAACAAATCAAACAAAAGTATGAAATAGGCATGAAGCAAAGGCAATGATAATAATAAAATATAAAATAATAAAACAATATAAAATAATATATAAAATATATAATATATAATATATAAAAAATATAAAATAATATATAAAATATATAATATAAAATAAAATATAAAATAATGTATAAAATATATAATATAAAATATAAAATATAAAATAATATATGAAATATATAATATATAATATAAAATAATATATAAAATATATAATATATAAGATAAAATAATGTATAAAATATATAATATATAATATAAAATATAAAATAATATATGAAATATATAATATATAATATAAAATAATATATAAAATATATAATATATAATATAAAATAAAATATAAAATAATAAAATACAAAACATAAAAATACAAACTAAACAAGAAACAGAAATGTAAAATAAACAAGAACAAACACGAAGCAACATCAACGTAACAAACAAACTCGTGTAAAATGAATAAAACGTGAAACAATGACGTACAATGCAACGAACAGACACTAAGCACAAAGAAACACGTACATACGACACGAAGATACGAACGAATTAGTTTTCCCACGTTGCTGTGCAATGTTCCCAGAGAACCACTCTCTCTCTCTCTCTCTCTCTCTCTCTCTCTCTCTCTCTCTCTCTCTCTCTCTCTCTCTCTCTCTCTCTCTNCCCTCTCTCTGCTCCATACTCACATCGACACGTACGATCCTCACGGAAAATGTGAAAGTCCCAAAGATATCTCCACTCTCACATTACTGTCGCTGCATACATCAACCTGACAGGAGCAGAGCCAAGAGGAGAAAGAAGAAGAAGAAGAAGAAGAAGAAGAAGAAGAAGAAGAAGAAGAAGAAGAAGAAGAAGAAGAAGAAAGAGAAGCAAACAAGAAGAAGGAGAATAATAATAAGAAAAAGAAGAAGAGGCAGAAATGTGGCCCGGTAGAGCCGTGTCCTTAATTGACAGGCCGTGGTCCCGTGTCCTTCGACTTGGTGGCAGGACCTCGTTAGCGAGGGGCCCCCCGATGGCCGGGGGGAGAGGGGAGGGAGGGGGCAGCGAGGGGACACGGGACAGAAGGACTGGATCGCAGTCAGAATGCCATCTGCAGGTATACAGGATCTACCGGGGCCGGAGAACCGAGAGACGTCTCTAAATTAGTCGGGACACATTATCCTCGATAACGTGCCGCTACCACCGGTCCGGGCCCGTGAATCGAGGAATCGATCGTCGTCCGCCAGCGGCACAAAAAACCCACCGTGGGGGCAGAAACCCACGTGTCCGTCGGCTAATCGTCGTAAATTCAATTACCGATGCGTCGACGCGACTCAACCCCTCGTTAACCCCTCGTCGGAGAGGCTGCGCTTTTCCCTGAATTGAATTTTCCACGACTTTTCTTTCATTTCCTTTTTTTTTCTTTTTCTTTTTTCAAGTTTGTCCTTGGAGAACTCGAGAAGATCGACATTTACAAAAGTTCGACAAAGGTATTTTTTAACATTAGAACTACCAGGTCAAAATGAATCAATTTATAATTTTCCGTGGAAATTCTTGTGTATCTGTGGCAGATAGTACTCTGCGAACTTTGTGTGTTTTTTGATCAAATTATATTTGGTAAAAGAACAGAAGCTTGCGTTCTTCGTTTTCTTTTCTTTTTTTTTTTTTTTCTAGCTTGCATTTTAAATTTCTTTGCTACAAATATGCTTTCAAATGTTGAATTGAACATAGGATTTCCAATACGCTATTTTATGCTATTATACATTTCAGTATACCGTCTTATAAAATGTCTAATACAGCGTAGTATAATTATTATAATAATTCTTTTTCAATTTTAAAATAAATATAATACTAATATTCTTTTCATTTCTTTCTTTCTTTTGTTTCTTTTTTTTTTTTTTTTAATGGGCCCAGCATGCTTTATTCACTCTTAAAATCCAATTACTTCCACTCCTCTTTTTTTACGCATTATATTTTTTATTTCATTATACTCTACCCTTTTTCTCTGTTAGAACTACTCCATTCATATTTAATACATATTCTTTGTTAAATTCTATCGTTCTCTCTGTAAACTTTAATGTATTTTATTTTCTATTCCAACATACTCTATTTTAATCATTGGTTATCCGCCCATGATTTACAAAGGAGCTAGATGATCCGACAAGATCACTAGATTCCCCATCATATATTAATCAATACAAGATATATTAATCTTAAGTCATAATTGCACGAGTTGCCTTAAAGGGGGCACAATTCTATATTGTTATTTGCGCGCATCCTAATCTATATTGTCATTTGCACGCATCCTAACCTATATTGTCATTTATCCTATATTGTTGTTTGTGCTAACTCTATCCTAACGTATAATCTACTGTTATTTGCAAGCGCAATATTTCTATATTCTACAGTCTATATTCTATATTCTATATTCTATATTCTATATTCTATATTCTATATTCTATATTCTATATTCTATATTCTATATTCTATATTCTATATTCTATATTCTATATTCTATATTCAATATTCTATATTTTATATTCTATATTTTATATTCTATATTCTATATTCTATATTCTATATTCTATATTCTATATTCAATATTCAATATTCAACATTCAACATTCAACATTCTATATTCTATATTCTATATTCTATATTCTATATTGTATATTCTATATTCTATATTCTATATTCTATATTCAATATTCAATATTCAATATTCTATATTCTATATTCAATATTCTATATTCAATATTCTATATTCTATATTGTATATTCTATATTCTATATTCTATATTCTATATTGTATATTCTATATTCAATATTCTATATTCTATATTCTATATTCTATATTCTATATTCAATATTCAATATTCTATATTCTATATTCTATATTCTATACTCTATATACTATATTCTATAATTGTACAGGATGGCCACTAAAAAACTGAAGGGCTTGAAAAACTCATAACTTGTTCATTTTCAGCCCTTTTCATTTCCCTTTTATTTTATAGGCTACAGAAACAAATCCATTAATTATACTTCCAAGTGAAATGATAAATAATTTTTAAAAAAATGTGTTTGTAAAAGTCACTCTTAATTTATATTCAGTGACCACCCTATACTATCTCCTGGGTAACATACTTTGCACGATAAACGTTTTTGTAATTAGGCCAATAAAATCAACTATTCCCCTTCGATAATTCTTCGATTTCAGGACAAATGTTACGAGTCTCATTCGAGCGGGGGTGTGTCGTAGAAAAGAGGACAGGCTAGATCGATCGTTGGCCCGATTCGAAGCGTGGATAAAAAGGAATGCTCGGAGGACGTTCTCTCTCTCTCTCTCTCTCTCTCTCTCTCTCTCTTTCTCTCTGCGAGACGCACAATCGGGTTCCGTTAACGCGCCAGGGGGTCCGGCAGCTCGTTCTCTGAGAAGCGTTAAAAAGCCACGTACACCCACACTCCGGCGTTCAGCCGAGGGACGCGAGGTATTATCGGTGTTCGGCCATCTCTCATTATCATTCCCGACACTCTCTTTCTGCTCCCTCTTGCGGAATCGTTCCTCCAAGGCCATCGCGCCATCCCCCTCTTTGCTATCAGAATTTCCTCCTGCGGTTCACGTCGGTAACTATCCTCTATTCCCTCTGGTTCCTCCAAATTGATACCCGCGATCGAACTGTGAACTTTTAGGTAAATTTGCATGGTTTACGTTCCGCGAGTATAATTAAGAAAGCGGGCGAAGATTCTTTTCACGTGTTAATATATTCTGAATGACTGTCGTATTTGGAATATTTCATTTCGTGTGCTTTATACCTTCATTTGCATTATTATACAGTTATTTTTATATTTATATTTTACATATTTTGTATAATTATTTTTATTTTGTGTAAAAAATGAAATATATATCTTATATATTTTACATACTAACTTTTGTATTTTTTACATTTATATTTGCATACTCGTATTCACTTTCATTTACATTTCGTATTGAAATATAAATAACATTTTTAAAGTAAAACGCAAACGAATATACCACAGAATCGTGCAAAATCTAGGAGAATCTAGCAAGACGCGAGAAATATATAAAAATAATTCAAAACACGAACAAAAGTAAACATATTGTTTTACCACGCTCGATACACTTTTCCTGCACACTTATTTACATTCTTTATTTTCATTCTTGTATACATTTACATTTCGTTGGTCTTTTCCAGTTAAAACCGACGAGACCGAAGAAACAACGCAACTTAATAACGTTATTCATCGTTCATCCGTTCTCGCAGCTGAAATTCAGACGAGCGGACCTGTTCGATAAACCTCCTCGGCGAAACAATACCGTTTGTTTCTTGGCCACTCCATTGAATCGCGTGCGGTCAATTATA
Source organism: Frieseomelitta varia (assembly GCF_011392965.1). NCBI lineage: Eukaryota > Metazoa > Arthropoda > Insecta > Hymenoptera > Apidae > Frieseomelitta > Frieseomelitta varia. Next base: position 20,128 of record NW_025109483.1, read on the forward strand.
TTATGTTAAGTAGAGCATGTGCGTGGCCCGTGACGTATCAACGGCAACCATCTACCGCTCTAATAACGCATTGTCCCCCACTCGCGTGGCATATTAGCTTTATGCTAATATCGAAGATGCACCGATCCAATCTTCGGCCAACCCTCCGCCCCGTCACTTTTCACTCGGCCAGAAGCATCGACGATGATCCATCGTCGGCGAAGGAACGAAAATCACGCGACGAAGTTAGAGAAACAGCGGATTTTTCTTCTTCTATGTCTATGGAAATTTATGGTATACTATGATAATTTCTGTATTTTTTTCTCGTGTTTATTTTTATGAGACTTCTTTCTTTCATTTCGATGCGAATTCACGGTTTTTTTTCGGACGGACAGTTGTTGAAATACTTTCGAGTTTACATATTGTTGTTATCGAGTTTGCATAATGTCGTTTGGAAAATTATTCTCGTCGTTGTTGCTTCGAAATTTCGTAGAAGTTTCACCGAAGTGTGAATTTCTACGCAAGTCCACGTCTTTCGAAATTACTGTGAAATTACTGTGATCGAGTAAGTATCAAAGTGAATAGCATGGATGACAGAAGTTTTATATATTCTTGAATTTGAAATATATTACTGAATTTTAATATATTACTGAGTTTCGAAATCTCGCAATAAATCCATAAAATTAATTTCATCGTCATTATCGTCGCTGTCATTTCATGTTCAATTGTCGCTTTCTCCGATTTTCATTATTGACATCGACGTAAGAATCAGTATAAACTAAAAATATAAAATAGCAATGTAGCAATTGATAGATTATATTTAATTAATATATATTAGTTTCGGTTAATACATTAATATAAACACTATAAATAGTATTGATATACTATAAATGATACACAAGTATTAATATAAAATTAATTAATATAAATATAGTATCAATAGAAAAATAAAGATTTCTTTCTTCAAACCAACAGTTATATAGTAGGTAATATAATATAAATATAGTTATATAGTAGGTAATATACTTAGTAATATACTTAGTTATATAATATGACTTAGTTATATAATATACTATTATAATATATAGTGTTTCATTTCGTGTGCTCTATGCCTTCATTTGCATTTTATATAGTTATTTTTATATTTATATCTTACATATTTTATATTTATATCATACATATTTTATATTTATATTTTACATATTTTGTATAATTATTTTTATTATATTATGATATAGTATATTACTAAGTATATTACCTATATTATAACTATATTATAATATGTATATACTTAGTAATATACTATTATAATATATAATACTTAGTAATATTATATATATATATATACTTACTAAGATTTCTTAATTAAACAGAGAATTGAACGTTCGAAAATTTGAAACGACACTTTTCACACTAATTCCCCAAATTCTCATTGCCGAAATTTTTCGAAAACCGAACGGACCTTCTCCCGGCGCCGTGAAATTTGCATTTCTCTCGTCATCGACGACCGAAGCGGACCGAAAAAGGATAGACGAGGAAGAAGAAAAGAAAAGAAAAGAGGCAGAGAGAAGCGTGGTAATCGCGGCCGCTAATGGAGTTGGGGAAAAATGAAACGGCTCGCACCGGGGAGGCTTTTAAACGCATCAAATCGTTGCCAAGCGGGACCAGGTGAGAGAAGACGATCCTCCTAACACCCTCGGACGTGGGCGTGCCATCGTTAATTATTATATCGCCCATTAACTCGACGATATTTCATTTTTCGTCGCGAGGAAACTACCGAGGGGCACCGGGGATCGGGAATCAAAGTGTGACGCACAGTGGCCATCGAGAGATACACACACACCCCCGTGCAATGTGCATCCGGGTCCTGTTCGACCCACGGCCTCTAATCTTAACGACTCGTGTCCGACTGATTAGGCTCTGTTTACAAACGGTGAACGAGGTGAGAAGAAAACAGAGGGGGACACTGGTGCCTCGTCAGGCATATTTATTTATTATCATTCGTATATTAGTAATTTAATTATATTAATAAATATATATATATATATGTAAAGTAAAATATAAAATAAAATATATATATATATAAAATATAAAATAAAATATATATATATAAAATATAAAATAAAATATATATATATAAAGTAAAATATAAAATAAAATGTATATATATATAAAATATAAAATAAAATATATATATATATAAAATATAAAATAAAAAATATATATATATATAAAGTAAAATATAAAATAAAAAGTATATATATAAAGTAAAATATAAAATAAAAAATATATATATATAAAGTAAAATATAAAATAAAAAAAAATATATATATAAAGTAATATATAAAGCAAATTAATAATTTGTATTAACAAGATATACGTTCATCATTATTATCATATGTAGTTATTGTTTATATTATATATTTCGTATGTGTATTTGTATATTTATATTTATTATTTGGAATAAAATCGAGAGTGATATTATTATTATTATTATATATCTATATTTATTAATATAAATTAACGTAAATTAATAATTTGTATTAACAAGATATACGTTCATCATTATTATTATATATGTTGTTACTGTTCGTATTATATATTTCGTATGTGTATATATATATATATATATATATATTTATTATGATTTGGAATAAAAATTGAGAGTGATATTATTATTATTATTATTATTATATATCTATATTTATTAATATAAATTAACGTAAATTAATAATTTGCATTAATAAGATACACGTTCGTTATTACTGTTCATTATTATCATTGAAGCAACGTTGTTATTCATGTTGTCTTTCATATATTGTTTATATTTATATTTATTATTGTGTGGAATGAAATCGGGAATTATACAATAACAATATTATAACTAATAATAATATTATTATATACCTGTAATATAATTATAATAAATATATATTATAATAAATTATATTAAATATTATAATAAATTATAATAAATTATATTAATTAATTATAATAAATATATATTAATAAATATATATTAATCATACGTGTACATCACACTCTTTTACGTCTATCATTCACGTTTATTACGTCTATTTATTATTACTTCGAATGAAAGAAGCACTAACATTCTTATATTTTATATTTTTTTATATTCATTATTATCTTGTCACTATTACTTGGAACAATGATTTCAATTCATCTCAAGGGTACTCCAACTTTATTCGCCAGTGTAAAAATTGCAAATCATTTCCAAACAACGTGACATCCTCGGGGTCTTCCTTGCGTTTGGATGAAAAACAACGACAGGCTCGTATCTATTTTTCATACAACGATCGGGCCGGGAAATCCGGACGAGTACGAAAATCGGACGAAACGAGTTTCTCGCGCTGATGAAACCGGCAAATTGCCTCGCGATTAAACGCCGCGAACGCGGACGGGGGTGGAGGGATCCACGATTTCCACGATTTCCACACGACGGCCGCGGCTCGATCGGACGAACGATAAAACGAGCGGTGACTAACGCGCTTAAAATTCACTTTCATGCGTCGTAGCCGGCTAACGAGGACGAGTCTCCTTTCGAGAAGAAGAGGAACGATCCCGAAACGACAAACGAAACGCCCCTGAAAACGTCATCGAAAAGAAGAAGTCCTCTTTTTTTCTTTCTCCTCTTTTTTTTTTTATTTTCTGCACAATTTTTTTTCTTTCTTTTTTTTCTCTCTCTCTCTCCAACCGAACAGATACGATCTGCGGGGCTGATTAATGGAAACGATGCGAATGCCGCGGGGTTCCGCGATTATACACCGCGGCGTGCGCACGTACGTACACGTATCCCGACATGCGAAACGCTCGCATACAGCCTACGGACACTGAGAGTGGCCTTTTTACAAACAACTTTACATGCAACATCGAGCCCGCGGTAGCCATTAAGCCAGGCACGCGATTCGCCAGATAGAGCTCGAGCAACTAATTCCGGGTGTAAGTGGGTGTCGAGAAGAGGGGAGGTTATTTGGAATGCTGCCGGGAAAATTCTTCGCGAGGCTCGACTTCGCTCGCGAAATGTAGATCGAATGGAAATCTCCTCGCCTTTCGATCGATGGTTGAGGCTTGAAATGATTGAGGCCGCGATACGAGAGAGCTACAGTCGGCCAGAAGAAAGAAAATTTGAAAAAGAAATATCACCACGACGATACAACAATATTGCGACGCGTTTGGCTAATGTTTTAAATGTAAATTGTGCTAATGTTGACGTGTGTCGAGAAAATGCACGACATTTTCAAGTCGTCGGACATTTTGCTCATTTTGAATAATTCACACCGCCTTTATCGCTCAATTTTGTTATGTCTCATTTAGCTCCGACGCGAAATGAAACAATACGGAACGTTTGGATTTATCAATCGTCAGTTACGTTGAAGATGAAGAAATTTCTTTATAAATCATGCGTATTCGATACGCGTAATAAGATTTTTAACAAATATGTCTGTATAGAAATAAAACTGATTGAAAACGAATATTCATTCATTTTCAAGTCGATAATTTTTAATGTATAAATCAACTGAAACGAAAAGTAACAATTGCACTGTTCTAAGAATTTTTCGATTTTCGAGTTGAACAATTCTTACAAATCTGAAGCTGTTTGATTCAACTTGAGAAATTAATTCCATTTTAGCTTCTAGACGCAATAAGCAAAAGCTAAGCGAAACTAATATCAGACAAATGTTACGATAAAATTAAACGTGCGAGCCATTATACCGATCAAACGTTACAGATTACATATATAGAAATTACGTGAAACAAAATATTCATGTGCTACTATTTTCTGGTCTTCTACTTTGATAAATTACAACCTGATGCTGAAAAATATGGCAAAGTTAAGTTAAAAGGCGTGTCGAAGCAATTTTTAACAAAATATAAAATCAAAAAAGACGAACAACAAAAAGAAAAGCGAAAGCTTGCCATATTTCATTGTGTTTGACGCGAACGTTTAAAATCGCGTCTTGGAAAACAGGGGCGACGATGGGTCTGGCGCATGCGCGTTAGACACATGCGCGCTAGACATGCGCGTTAGACATGCGCGTTAGACGCTTGCGCATTCGACTCGAACGCAACATTTGACATTCACTGTATATAGAAGAAATAAAGTCTGACTTTATCTTCGTCTAGAAATGTAACATTTGGGAGTTCTTTGAACTTAAAGACGTATTATCAAAGATTATAGTAAACCTGATTATAGTAAAAAATTATATAGTATAAGAGACCTGTGCATAACCTATATAAGAATATATGTATACGTACATATATTATATTACACGATCTTCATTAATTAATATTAAGTTCCAAATGTACAAACTTTTTATTACTCATGTTCTCTCATTCTATCATGGAGGACAAATAAGAACAAGCAAGCTTCTATTATCCATTATAATCTAATAATAATGAACTTGAATCACTTCGAGTGCAAACTCTCGAAAGTAAACTCTCAAATAACTGAAAGTCCAAAATTCTTTTCGTTATCTCGAGAGTTTCGAGAATTGCATAGCGCGAGGCATATTTCACAATATACCTCGTCGTCGTGTGATTCAGTAGCCAAGACACAACCGTGATGTGCAATGCCAAGGTTCCTCCTTCCAAAACGCGGCCTGAAAAAACATTAACATACCAGCATCGATCGACAAACTGACAGAGCCTCGAAGCAAATCAAAGTGCCTCGGATATTCCATCATCCGCTCCTCCCGGGGCAGTTCACCTCTCGTTGAAACCATCTACCACATCTGCAAACCGTTCTCCAATCCCGGTCACGAGCCATCTAGCGGCGGTTTCCACGTCGGGATCCGTGCTCCGATCGGCGGACTCGTGGCTCGCGCGAGTCCACAGAGGGCCGTCCACCACGTTATATTTTATCATCGGCCAGCCGGTGGAGGAAGAGGAGGAAGAGGAATAAGAGGAGGAGGTGAGAACGAGGCCGAGGATGGAAAAGAGAAAGAGAAAGAGAGAGAGAAAAGGCGGCTGGGTTTACGGTTTATTATTTCGTCTGTTGGAAAGCAGGCTTGTTAGCGAGGCCGGGGGGCCAATCGGAGGCGTGCTTCCATGGACGCCCAGGTCGCTGGCCGACCAATCCAGCTGCATCGCGCCGAGAACATGCTACATCGCGTGTCGACCAGCACCTCCCTCCGTGTTTCTATGTTTCCCTCCGTGGAAACCTTTTACGCAACCTTCCCCACGATCCCTCTCCTCGCTCTCTCTCTCTCTCTCTCTCTCTCTCTCTTCCTTTCATTCCTCGTGTGTTCGTTCGTTCGTCTGTCCGTCTGTCTGTCAGTCTGTCCCGTGGAGGCTTTTATTGTACGAATGTGTCTGTGGCTCGCGAGCCACTTTGTTTTGCTCGCCAACCCTGCACCTCTCTCTCTCTCACTCTTTCTTTCTCTTCTGTCTCTGTCCCTCCGGTCTGCTCCGTCGTTGTCCCTTTATTCGATCGTATATACGCTTTTTCTCCTCGTTTTTCCCTTTTAGCTGGCTTCTATGGAGCGAGAAGCTCCGACAGCCGCACACTTGTTCGCACTTATCGCCGGACACCGGTGAGGGACACGGACCAGGTCTAACGAGCACGCACTCCCTCCCCTCTACGCTATTATCGGCAGTTTTTGATTTAAACGGCGGAATGGCGAAGAAGAGGAGGAGGAGGAGGAGGAGGAATCGTTCGCCAGGCGGATGGTGAACCCTGCCGAACCCGTGTACTCGTAAAGGCTTCGACCTCGCGAGCATTAGGGCGCGTTTACATTTTAGTTCAAACCTAACCTAAATGAAACCTGATCAAACTGTGAATTTCACTCGGTCGTTTCTCATCGCAAACATCTCTCGCGAAGGAATATGTTTTTTCTCATTTTTGTCATTAATTTCTGTAATTTCTTGTTATTCCTTATTATTATTATATATCTACGTGAGAAGCTTCAGAAGCTAAACCTAACGAAAATTAGTCAGACTTTGAATTTATTTAGTTGGTCATTCCTCATCACGAATAGAGAGTATTTTTTTTTATTTTTGTCAGTAATTTCTTTAATTTCTTATTATTAAATATCTATGTGAGAGTTGATAGAAGCTAAACCTAACCTGAACCTAAACCTATGTGAGAGATGATAGAAGCTAAACCTAACCTAAATCAATCAGACTTTACATTTATTTAGTTGGTCATTCCTCATCACGAACATCTTTCAGGGAGTATTTTTTTTTTACTTTTGTCAGTAATTTCTTTAATTTCTTATTATTATATATCTACGTGAAAAGCTTCAGAAGCTAAACCTAACCTAAATTAGTCAAGCTTTGAATTTATTTAGTTGGGCATTCCTCATCACGAATAAAGAGTATTTTTTTTACTTTTGTCAGTAATTTCTTTAATTTCTTATTATTAAATATCTACGTGAAAAGCTTCAGAAGCTAAACCTAAATTAGTCAGACTTTGAATTTATTTAGTTGGTTATTCCTCATTGTAAACATCTTTCAAGGAGTATTTTTTTTACTTTTGTCAGTAATTTCTTTAATTTCTTATTATTAAGTATCTACGTGAGAAACTAAACCTAACCTTTTACTTATTTACCTAATTCCTCATTACGAATATATTTTTGTCGCTAATTTCTTTAATTTCTTACTATTACCCATGGAAGAAGATACCTATTTGCTTTTCATCCCTTGCATTTTCAATATAGTTCCGTTTCAACAGAACGACACATGTTAATAAAACAGAAATGAAATAAAATAACGTGGCGATTGACTAAACGTTTCAATGTCTCGTTTTACATTCTCGCGCCAATTTTCATCTTTCAATTGACGAATTTCATTCAATGCCCACGAACGTGTTTATCCTGGAAAAATATTTTCACCAGAAACGGCAAGACAAGCTCGAAGTAGAATTCTCGTGCAACCGAAACCAAACCAAAGATTCGTAATAGATCAGAAACGAAGGTTAATCTGGATGAATGGATAAATTTCGAGAATACCTGTGTTAAGACCCCAGGAGCTCGTCGATCTGCCTGTTCTCTCGATCTTCGATGAGCCACAAAGCAGGATCATCAACTCTCACCTGAAAGCAGAGCGGATTTTCAACAGAAATGGACCATTATGAGATTCGTCAGTTGATGTCTCACTATCCTTAGCCTGCTTTTTACGAACCAAACAAACAAATTGACCGAATTGTCGATCCCGATTTCAACGAAACGAACCGTCCGTGCGTTCTCGTGATTGAATGTTGAATGTTTCCATTTTAAGAAGTTGCGATAAAAGTTGAGAGAATGTCGACAGGCTTGAAAATCGTGCGACTAAGTCGATCGTACGATTTGAACTATTTCATGGTAAAAAAAATCGCACTCCATGTCGAAGAAATAGGGATTCATGGATGTTAGGATGTCAGAACGAATCGACAGTATTTTATCATTGTTTCCACAATCGTGTATATCACAATTCTAGGAATTCTTCCAGGAGTTTCTAGAACCGGGAGAAACTATTACTATCGCGATAAGTCGGAAAGAGTTGAAGAAAAATTACGACGGGGGGGGAAAAAAAGAAAAAGCAGTCGACGTTGGTAGACAGGAAGAAAGTTTTCTTTCTTCAGGATAGACGCAAAGATGACTCGTGACGAGATAGTGGAACTTGAATGGGAGATTATGTCCCATCCATCATGTTCGTTGGACCTCTCGCCAACCGAGGGAACCACTTATCTCTGAATAGTCTGGATAACCATACGAGGAACAAGCAGTTTCGATAACGAAATTGATCTCGAGATGTTTCCGCGGTGGAACAAGAGACATTTATAAAAACGGTATTTATACGAGTTACGGAGAAAGTTATAAAGTACGAAGGTACTTTAAATATAAATTCATTTTAAAACGAGTTCGTAAAGTCGCGTTGTTTCCTCTTATCTTCGTATTTGAAACGAGCGATTAATATGTGAATTATGTTCAGTAGAGTTAGGTAGATTGCACGTGACACGGATATTTGCGATTAGTTCGTTTTTTTAAGTCTTTGCTCTCGTCGCAAGAGAGGATTGTCGGTACGGGCTGGTGAGGACCGTGCTGATTCACTTGCCTGGTCGGGCACGGGACGAATCTACTGTGGCGCGCGACGCACCGCATGATTCGAAAGTGATTCTCTTCGTTTTTTGAAAAAATTCTAATCGAACTTGTACATTTTATAAAATACATATCATAAATGTATATATTATTATTTTATAAATACAGATATCATTATTTTATAAAATACATATCATAAATAAGCATTTTATAAAATGCATATCATAAATGTATATGTTATTATTTTATAAATACAGATATCATTATTTTATAAAATACATACCATAAATAAACATTTTATAAAATGCATATCATAAATATATATATATTATTATTTTATAAATACAGATATCATTATTTTATAAAATATATATTATAAATATATATATTATCATTTTATAAGTGTACATTATAAATATATATATTATCATTTTATAAATGTATATTATAAATATATATATTATAATTTAATAAATGTATATTATAAATATATATATATATATATATATATAATCATTTTATAAATATACATTATATACATTATATTATTTATAATACAGATACTTTATATAAAAAAGAAAAAGATTAACAAGACATATTTTACATAAACTTTCATGGTACAATACTGTAATATATGTGAAAATCTGTCACATATTGAACATAAATAATTATTCCCAAAATTTATAAATCATTACAGAATTTTGGAGCGCAAAAACGCAGAAAATATCCGAAATGTATGTAATCTATTTTTGTGGAACTTTTACAGAAAGTGTCACAAAAAAAGGGGGAACACTTTTCAACAGTGTCGCAAAACCTATAAATCGTCAATGGATCGCGGATTTTTATGCATTTACGGAAAATTGAAAGTGAGAAAAATACACAGAATGCTTGTAGTGGATGAAAGAAAATTTCTATTTTTTCTTTTTTCTTTTGTTATATTTATAAGTTACTTTAAAATATACTTTTCAACAGTTATATTATATTTATATTTATTTTATCATATCTGTATCTTATATTTTAAATATACTTAAAATATATTTCAATATACGTTAAATATACTTTTAAAAATTTTAAAATATCCGCAGTTCAATCACAAATACGCATCTATTTATTAAATAACAATCTCGTGGATTTGTAATTAAACTGAGGACATTTACAAATTTTTATTAGAGCAATCACTATTCATTCTAATGAACCTGCAGTGGATCTTACGATTACATCTCGCAATACTCATACTACTTGAATATACTCATACTACTTAAATATACTTAAAATATATTTCAATATACGTTAAATATACTTTAAAAAATTTTAAAATAGCCTCAGTTTAATCACAAATACGCATCTATTTATTAGATAACAATCTCGTGGATTTGTAATTAAACTGAGGACATTTTCAAATTTTTATTAGAGCAATCACTATTCATTCGAATGAACCTGCAGTGGATCATACGATTACATCTCGCAATACTCATACTACTTGAAAATTGAGAAACCGAGATCTGAAACACGATCCAACTTTGTCCTAACCTTTGTTAAAGAGTGTCAGTCTGACACTTGCCATTACGATAACTCAACTCAAGGATTCATACGATCCGAAGAAGTTTAATTGCAAGAAAATGAGGAAGAAAAAGAAGAAGAACGTTCTTACACTGACTCAATTCACTGCGAGATTAACTTACCGATCAGTTCGCTATCACACGCGCGTTGCGTTCTGAGAAAATGAACGCTGACTTATTGCATCGATCATTCTGACAGAAGCACGCCTATCGTTGCATCTATAATTAAGTCAATGATACCAATTTAATTCCAGTAATTTATCGTACCGGTGTTTGCTAGTAGATCATTGCGCGATTTATCAATGTGTGACGATGTCGTTCGGGGCTTGAGAAGTGATCGAGAACTGTTGTCAAATGATATTTATTGCACGTGGAATTCCAAAGCTTGAAACTTGTCACGTGCACGTGAAATTTACATTCTTGCAAAATCCCTGTAACATTTGAGACCTCGGTTTCTTCCGATGAAGCTGAAACTGAACAGAGTGAAGGCAAGCCGTCGCACGGAGTGAAAATTCGAATTCGAATCGAGCAAACAACAACGCCGAAAGTTCCAAAATTGATTTAATAGTTAATATAGATAATTTCAAGTATCTTATTATTTCCAATCATTATTTACTTGATACTGTCACTTGTTATTTAATAATAAATATAGGTTGCTGTCTCATTTTTCAAATTTATTGATGAATCTAGCTAATCAATATCAGGTGTAAAGCTGAATAAGCTTTTGTTATAGTTTTATTAGACTTTATTTCAATTCTGATCCAATTGTAACAATTACGAGATAAATAATTATAATAAATATATATAAAATAATATAAATATATAATAAATATATATAAATAATTATAATATATAATTTAATCACGGTTCACAATAAGAACATTGTATTAAGCAAGTGACTTGGTTGTCTTTACTTCATTTGCATTTTGAAAGTAATAAATGATATAATAAAGTAATAACAGGATTTTTTGTTAGAATTTTCATCTCAAATTGGAATAATAAAAGAATGTATATTTTTAATTCTAATTAAAACTGGTAATTATAGAACCGTTGGAAACCATAACAATTTAACGATGAAATTAATTCAGAAAGTCTTCAGTTCTGACACTCTTAATTTTCATTATTAATCTCCAGCATGGAGAGTATAAAATAAAAAGTAAATAAAAAGACATTCTATATCCACTCTGTGTTCCAAATATTCGAAAATCTTAGTGTAAATTGACAAATTAAATTAACAAACTAAATTCTGCAGTTTATTAATATTCCAACTGTGCCAAATTTTAGTCATTTAATATAAATTATTATCGACCACTCATAATTCAATGAGAACAATGAAATTGCAATTAGGCCAATATTTTTGTATGTGTTATATATATTTATACATTTACATATATGTACATATACATTAGTATAGCCATCTTTTTCAATGTTTAATATATATTAAACTACAACTTTTGTATCAGTATAGACACTTTGTATATAAAAAGAAAAAAGTTAACAAGATATTTTACATAATCATTACTTTCATATCATAATACTGCAATTATTCAAGTAATTATTCCCAAGATCTATGAATAATTGCAGAATTTTAAAGAGCAAAAGCATCCAAGATATAACACTGACTGATGAAACTAAAATTACTAATAACGCTTGACTGATTGGTGAAACCAATTTTGGTGAACCAATCAGATTGGCTCTGTCTCTATGAAATGTATGAATTCTCATGAAAAAAAATCCGCGATCCGATACCTAATTGTGCCACTTCATGCGCCTGGAGCTCATAAATTATTTCGCGGCGAGCCTCTATCTAACTGGAATCGAAACTTTTTCCACTTGTGTATCCACTTGTGTCAGTTTTAAGAATTACGAAAACCGCGACTTCCTCGAGCGCGCGGTAAAAAATACTGACGTAATTAAGACCTCCAAGACCGTCGATAACGATCTACCAGTTGCACGAGCCGATCGTTGCGTAAACGTTTTCCTGATAGTATTTATATACTACTCCTAGCCGGTGAGGGAAATTTAATTTATTGCTCGATGTGATCGAGCCAAGTGCACCTATCGTACAGTGTACGATTCTTCACAGAAATAAAAAAACGGAAAAAAAAAGAAGCAAATTTCAAATACTCAACTCAAATCAAACAATTAATTTTTAGCAATTGGTCAAATTAATAAATAAAACGAACCATTCGAAAATATTCAAGTTTAGTAGTAAAGTTGAACTACACGAAAATGAAATTATTAATGTTATATGAATTATAGTTTGGCCTTGAATACACTACGTACGTATTTAATTAATTAATAATAATAATTGATATGAGCAATGTGTAATAAATGACATTATTTATTATTAATAGTTAATTATTGAAATATTTATTGACGTATTATGAATGTATAAAATTCATATCATATAATTACATATTTAATTTAATTATCATTACTCGACATTAAATATACAGTTACATAAATATTACAGATTAAAGCTTTTACATATATAGACATTAGTATGATTTTATATATTTTATTTCAATTCTTATTTATCTTTCACTCTTCATTTTTTAATCACCTGTTTACAAGTGTTTTAAAAACTACGTATAAAATTCCCAAAAATTCTTATTTCATTTTTATCCTAATTTCATAGACTTTAGACTTTAATATGATTTTTTTTTTTTATGAAGTTATAACACTTTCAAAGACACCTGCAAGTTATTCAAAAATTCATTTGTGAATCCTACTTTTAGTAAAAACTTCAGGCTTTTAAATAAAGTTACAGTAGTTTAAAAAATAGTTATAAATTATCCAAAAATTCTTATCTCAATTTTACTCTATTTTTAGTAAAAACTTCAAACTGTAATACAATTCTCTTTCCACAAAGTTACAACACTTTAAAAAATACTTATTTTCAGTAAGAGTTTTAAACTCTAATACAATTCCTTCTCTACAAAGTTACACTTAAAAAAAAAATACCTACAAATCATCCAAACATTCTTATTCCAATTTTACTCTACTTTTAGTAAAAACATCAAACTGTAATACAATTCTCTTTCTACAAAGTTACAACACTTTTAAAAACACCTATTTTCAGTAAGAGTTTTAAACTCTAATACAATTTCTTTTCTACAAAGTTACACTTAAAAAAAAAACAAAATACCTACAAATCATCCAAAAATACACTTAAAAAAAAAACAAAATACCTACAAATCATCCAAAAATACTTATCCCAATTTTAGTCTACTTTCAATGTAATATAATTCTCTTTCTACAAAGTTCTACAACACTTCAAAAAACACCTATTTTCAGTAAGAGTTTTGAACTTTAATACACCTACAAATCATCCAAACATTCTTATCCCAATTTTACTCTACTTTTAATAAAAACATCAAACTATAATACAATTCTACAAAATTACAACACTTTAAAAAACACCTATTTTCAGTAAGAGCTTAAAACTTCAATACACTTAACAAATCATCCAAACATTCTTATCCTTATTTAATACTTTTAATAAAAACATCAAACTGTAAATACAATTCTCTTTCTACATAGTTACAACAAAATCGTCCAAAAAATAAAATCCTAACCCTATTTTGCCCAATTTTACTTTCAATAAAACCTTCAAAAGACACCAAGCCATGAGTTGCCTGGCCCAAAAAAAAAAAAAAAAAAAAAAACAGAGAAAAAATTCTATCTCGCAAATTAATTCCTACTCTCTATTTTCGAGTCTCCTCCGAGAATGATTCGCGCCAATCGTTTGGGGCGTTGAGAATATTCCCGATTCACGGCCGGTGGACAAGAAGGGCCCTGTCCTAAGTAGCTTCGCCCGTTCTCGTCCACTGAATATTTGAAATGTTAATCGCGACGGGCCGCATCGTGAATGGCTTCCGAGATCGGGGGAAACGATTCTCTGAATCGGCTGACACCTCGCGGTGATCTACGGGCGCACATTGAGTACTTGTTAATTCAGGGCCGGCAGTTCCGTAGGATGCCAATGGTTAATGGCTGTACATTTTGAATAACGTCTTCACACCTCGATGGAGATACGTGCTTCATGAAAATGGACGGCCTGTCGGCGGATTTATTCCGTTTTCTCCGCGATCGTTTCGTTTCAGTTTCTTCTCTCTTTGTTTCTCGAGAATGTGAGAAAAGCGTACGAGGCGGGAAGGGTTCGTGGGTAGAAAGCAAGGCCTCGAATATACATGTATTTGTCGCGTCGACAGCGTTGCGCAGCGATCGATCACTTTGTGATCAATTGCCAAGTAGCGATCGTAATAACGATCGTCATCGTTAATCAATCGATCATCGTTAAATAACGATTTCTAATTCGTAGCAAAGAATCTCTAAATCAGCAATTGGTAAGTTTTAAATCGTCAAACAGTAATTGTAAAAATTATGATGTTATAAGTATTATTACAAATACTATAAAAATTGTAAATATATTATTGTATGAATATTATTACAAATATTATAAAAATTATAATGTTATAAGTATTATTATAAATACTACAAAAATTGTAAATATATTATTATGAATATTATTATAAATATTATTATAAAAATTATAATATTATAAATAATATTACAAATAGTATAAAAATTATAAATATATTATTATGAATATTATTATAAATATTATAAAAATTATAATATTATAAATATTATAAATATATTATTATGAATATTATTATATTATAAAAATTATAAATATTACTATAAATATTATTATAAATATTATAAAAATTATAAATATTATTATAAATACTGTAAAAATTATAAATATTATTATAAATATTATAAAAATTATAAATATTATTATAAATATTATTATAAATATTATAAAAATTATAAATATTATTATAAATATTATAAAAATTATAAATATTATTATAAATATTATTATAAATATTATAAAAATGATAATATTATTATAAATATTGTAAAAATTACAATTATTATAAATATAAAAATTATGAATATTATTATAAATATTGTAAAAATTACAATTACTATAAATATAAAAATTATGAATATTATTATAAGTATTATCATAATATTTATTTATAACGAATATTACAGTTAACATTATAGAGACTAATATATTTATCATAATATTTATCTATAGAGAATAATATTTATTTTATTCTCATAACAGAGAATAATATTTATTTTATATTCTTTGTCGTCCTGCCCCCGCAATTTCTAACGCACGAAGATGACAAGGATGCGTCAATTCGTCTCAACGATCGAACCGATCCGATCTGAGATTCCCTGTTCGAACGTTATCAGGTGATAGACTGAAGAATCGTCCGCGAGCTATGACATAATGCACGCGGCCGGCCGCATACTGATTCCCAAAATCGTCCGAGCTAACGAGCAACATCCGTGGAAATCCGTGCGCGGCTACGTGATCCGCCTTTGAAACGATCCGAGCGCGGCCTTTGATCTTTCACGAACGATTTCTACACGTCTAGAGGATTTCAACGTATTGTAAAAACCGTATGTTTCTCGCTGTTTTTTTTTTTTTTTTTTCTTTTTCTGTTCTTTCGCTATGCTCAGAAGCGACGGTGTAATTTTTCTGTAGGATAGGAAATAATATATCCTCGTTCGTTGTCAAAATTGCCAGTTGAGTCGAAGAATTGAAAAAGTCAGTTGTTCAAATTGTCAATTGGTCAGTTATTACATTGAAGGTTATCTATCGATGCTTTATTACAATCTCAAAGTGTGTCTTTCGTTTCAATTAATTATAATTAAACAAATTAAATTATAATTGAATAAATTAAATAAATTAAATTATAATTAAATAAATTAAATAAATTAAATAAATTAAATTATAATTAAATTATAATTAAATAAATTAAATAAATTAAATTATAATTAAATAAATTAAGTAAATTAAATTATAATTAAATAAATTAGATAAATTAAATTATAATAAAGTTATAATTAAATATAACTGTAATAACTAACGATTGACACTGTTGATCGATTAAACCCTTCGCCGATATTTCCACGATTAATTTTCCTTTCATCAACGATCGACGATTAGTTTTATTCGTCGATCAAATCGATCGCCGATTAATCATTAATTTTATCAGTCAATCGGCCTAAAACAGTTATCAGTCGAAACAAAATGAGGATTGCTGAGAGATCGAAATTAACGAAAATAACAATTAACAGGCGTTTATCCTACGTGAGAAAAATTGAACAAACAATCGAACTTGATGCGTCGTTTACAAGAAAGGAGACTCCAACAGACTATGTCGATTTTGACAGACTTTCAGTTCGAGGGACGAGCGTGAGGAATTCAATCGTTTCGTGAGAATATTTCCCATCCCTTCCTCTTCACGTTGGAAGTTCAAGAAACGATTGAACATCGCGTGACAACGCCTGTGAGAACGACATGGGCCGACGAACTAATTTGAAAACCTATTTTTGTTTTATCATTATTATCATTATTCAGTGGCAAGCCGTAATTTCATTTTATTTCATTTCGTTTCACGCAATAATTGAAAATTAATAATATTATTAATAGTTTGAAACAATGAAAATGAATTTCTTTAAAAATAAATAAGTAAAATTTATTCTGTATCTTTTGTATCAAGGTTAATTAATTTGTTTCAATAATTTTAATTACCTCGAAAGTAAATGATCTGAATATATATGTATATAATATTTCTTTTGTGAAATAAAAAAAAATATGTTATAAATATAAATATATATTTCTAAATATATGTAAATATATATTTAGAATTTTCTAAATATATAAATATATATTTCTAAATATATATAAATATATATTTCTAAATATATATAAATATATATTTAGAAAAATATTTCAATATATTTTAATATTTAAATATAATTTAAATTTCATGTTAATTTAATATGTGAATTTTTTTAATATTAAAAATATATATATATTTTGATATATGTTAATATATATATATTTATATATTTTTTAAATATATATATATATATATATATTTATTTAGAAAAATATATATATATAAATATATATTTAGAAATTAAATGTTTGTCGTATTTATCAATATCTAGTTCTTTTTAAATAAATTTAATTTACAAGACATCAAAGACATGTACAAGCATATGAACTCCCGTGGTGTAAAACGATCGAGGATCGCGATACCGGGGAACGTTCGTTAATGTCGCGCCATCTTTTCCCCCTCGTTTACTATTCTTCTTCGAACGCGTGGCACCCGTTCGAGGAACCTTCCGATCTAACGCGAGCCAAAAGTCCCCCTTTGGAACAGCGAAACTTCGTCCTCCACGAAGTCGATGGTGATGGAATCGCAAGACGATCGTTCAAATAGCAAAAAAATGTCTAATAAATTAGAAACGAGCCGAAACATACTTCGAAAATCTGTTTGAACGAACTGTTTAAAAAATTCGGAGAACAGTGATGAAGAATGAACTGAGATCACGGTTTTGTCAGTTACCTAGGATGATTAGGTCATTTTTAGCCGAAGCAAATCGTAACCACATTTTTCTTAGTATTTTACGAAATATTTGGCAATCAATTTGATCAAGTAAGTTATTCATTTATATTAATTTCATTATTTACACGATTATTTATACTACGCTGCTCATAAAAATTAGGGGATATTTTAAAATGAATATGAAGCGATAAAAAAAAAAAAGAAAGAAGCATTTGATTCTTTTATTAAACAAGAACATCAGAAAATATTGCGTCGTTTGTTTTTTCTGATGTTCTTGCTTAATAAAAAAGAAATCAAATACTTCTTTTTTTTTTTTAATCGCTTCGTATTTTGAAGTATCCCCTAATTTTTGTGAACAGTGTATTATAACAGTGTATTATAACTTTCCTTTATAATTATATTATATAATTATAAAGGAAATATATGACAAATAATAAATAATTTTTATTATTTAATTTAATATATATTTTATATTATTTATATATATTATATATTATATATTATATATATATTATAAATAATATTATCTATACATATTCATATCCCCTAATTTTTGTGAGCAGTGTATTATAACCTATATATAATATATAGTGATAAATAAATATATAATATATAAATATATAATAAATAATAAATAATTTTTATTATTTAATATAATATATATATTTTATATTATTTATATATATTATATTTAATGTCATCTATACATATTTATATTATTTAACCTAATATACAATAAAGGAAATTATAATTATATTATAAACAAGCGTATACACCAGTCAGTGATAAGTATAATTGATAACTGCGCCAAGAATCTCTCTGTACCCCCAGAAAGAAAGGATCAAATTATCAAAGCACTCGAGTTCAGGACACTGCCAAAGTTAGTCGGAACGGCCGATTTGTAATTTCCAAGCGATTCGCGACACTACGTTGACTTTGTTTGGTAAAAAGAGGCGTCGAAATCGGGTGGGCAAAGACGAGGCACGCGCGTGCCCCATCGAAGATTCCCGTGGAACATGGTAACGGAATCAGAAGCGTGTTTACTTTTTCTTTTTGTTCTCGCTCTTTCTCGCCTTCTCTTAAGGCTGAGGCTGCGACGAGAGAGAGAAAAAGAGTGAGAGATTCGAGGAGGTGCTGAGGCGTCGCGGGGACCAGATAAAAATCTTCTAGCGCTGGCCAGTGTGACCAGAATTCCATTATTCCCCCGTCGTGAAATCATGCAAGTCCCCGGCCCCCTGCGCCGGAGTGTCGTCCACTGCTCGCCGTACATTTCAATAAGGGCCCCCCTCCCCCCCCCCCCTTCCGTCCCCTCCAACCCCCTTTGGCCAATTACACCGCGGATTTATGGAACGGGCCATCCAGTCCGCGACCCCCTTTCCGTCCTCTGATTGCGAGACGTCTCTCCTCCCGTTTCACTTTTATGACTACGTCTCCTCGAACGGGACACGTTCAAAAATGATAATAAATTTCTGGACGTGTCGCGTCCAGGTCGTTTCAAGGTTCATGCCCCTTTTTTTGTTTTTTTTTTTCAGCAGCTGCAGGAGGAAGAACGATCTTGGAAAACAATATTTTTACCATTTAGTGGCCTATTCTCCAGTTCCTTTTTTTTTTTTTTTTTTTTAATCAGCTACGCGAAGCTGGACACGGAAAGGAAAGATGCATGATTGCATAGAGAGGTAGAAACGTCAATTGATCTTGGAAACATTGAAGAAGAATGACCTTGGAAAGAAGTATTCCTACCATTTAGTGGCCATTTTTCTACCGTTCGTGTTAGGTGAAAAGTATTCTTTGCACTAAACCTAACCCAAGCGTCTGTTAATACGTTTTATTTAAAATCACTCGAGTGTTCAAAAACACACTCTTACAAATACGTGAAAAAGATTCCTTAAAACACGGAAAATTATAAATTGTCGAACGGGATAACTGTTATAATTATTGCAATTGTCAAACTTACAAAGAGTTAAACGAGATCGAAAAAAAAGTAACAGATCCTTGCAGAACTTTTTTACAAAGTTACAGTTCAAAAGTGTCGACAGTTTTTTCCATCGTCACGCGTTCAGTTGTGCTGCGAGTTACGAGCACGGTGTCTCACGCTGGATAATTCTTAATTCATCGGCGAGATAGGCCGAAGGCGCAGCTTCTTCTGTTGACTTCGTCCGAGAGATCGAGCGAGAGGTTACGTCGAACGATTTATTCAGCCTGGCGAGGAATAGGAATGTTGGATGGCTCGGATCTAGACACGACTGGGCCCCTCGCAACAGCTGCTAACTAACGGTAGTCCCTCGGCCAGGGGAATAAATTGCTTTATCGATGACAACGCGTTAGCATATCGAACCCCGGGGCCGCGCGAAACTCGATTATCACCGCGAGCAACGCTTCGAGTTTTACAACCACTTGCGCTGGCAACTGATTGCAGACCATAACGAGTGACCAAAACCGTACACAATAATTCGTCGTTTTCGTTTTGAACTCGTCGGTATGATACCATGATACTCGATCGAAATGATTGAGTAATAAATTTATCATTTGTTTTGCCTGGGTTATACTTAAATATACTGAAAACTGAGGAAATGTCGCAATTTTTTGGGACAAAAAAGCTGTCGACGTGCGTGGCACGACGTTCCAGCGCAAGAGGTTCACGACAACTGATTGCGGACCATAACGAGTGACCAAAACCGTATATAATAATTCGCCTTCTATTTTGAATTCATCGGTATACCACTGGATAGAAGATTAGTAAAAAGTAACTAAAAGTAATAAATTTATTATTACTTTTAGTTACTTTTTACCTGAGTTATACTTTTAGTTACTGTTTTGCCTGAGTTATACTTAAATATACTTAAAACTGAGGAAATGTCGCAATTTTTTGGGACAAAAAAACTGTTGACGTGCGTGGCACGACGTTCCAGCGCAAGAGGTTGACGACAACTGATTGCGGACCGTAACGAGTGACCAAAATCGTATACAATAATTCGTCGCTTTCGTTTTGAACTCGTTGGTACGATATCACTGGATAGAAATGATTGAGTAATAAATTTATCATTTGTTTTGCCTGGGTTATACTTAAATATACTTAAAACTGAGGACATATTGCAATTTTGGGACAAAAAAATAGGTTAGAATAGGTTAGACTCGAGCGCAAAACGAATCCTCTTTTCTTTGCTTTTCTTTGTATCTTTATCTTTTTACTCTCCTTTTATGGTTTTGTTTCTTTCATTTATGTTGTTAATTTTATGAAATGTAGTTTTTTAACGCATGTTTTGCACCCCCCGAGTGTAGACTAGACCCTTAAATTTTTTTCGAATATACACACACAAATAACTATTGCAATATTATGTATTTTTATGTAAAAAAATAATTCAAAAATTCGCCATGTTATTATTATATAGTTACTCGATATCGAATTTAATCTGCTTGATTTAAAAACGATTAAAATCATTTTCCCACTAAACTAAAATTATTTAGAAACTAAAAAAAACATACCGTGATATATTATTTATATATTATTTAAAAATATTAATTATATTATTTACATGTTATTTAAAAATTAGAAAAAAATGTATTTGTTTGATTTAAAAACAATTAAACTCACTTTCCCGCTGAACTAAAATTACTTAAAGTCATTTAAAAACTAAAAAAAAATATACCACGATATATTATTTGTATATTATTTAAAAAATAAAAAAAAAATATACCTGCTTGATTAGACTCATTTTCCCCACTAAACTAAAATAATTTAAAATCATTTAAAACCTAAAAAAAAAAAGAAATATATACCACGATACATTTGTATATTATTTAAAAAACTAAAAAAATATACCTGCTCGATTAAACTCATTTTTCCCACTAAACTAGAATTATTTAAAATCACCCGGAAGCTAAAAAAAAAACATACCATCGAGTCCAAAATCATTCAAAAACTAAAGAAAACATATACCCTCTTATCAACAATCTTATACTCTTCAATTTCATTAGACACAGTGTGAATTACAAAAAAAAAAAAAAAAAAAAAAATTCAATACCTAATCCAATGACCAGAGCGTCACACACAGGGAGCAACGTGTCGCTAAACGAAACGGGGCAAAGATCGGTCTCGATCTCCCCCGGTGATGATATCTCTCTCCTTTATTTTTTCTTTTCTTCTCTTTTCGTAGACAGGTAACGAATTCCAGCCGGAGGGAACAATGTAATATACGTGGTGCAGAGGTACGCGGGAGATCGCGCGGAACAATGCATCCAAGCGGTGTCAAGGGGGACAAGAGGGGGCGAGAGGAGGGGGGAGGGGAGGTCCGGAGAGACGGAAAGAGAGTCACGCACGTAGCCGGGGCCTTATCGTCGCGTTCACATCCGCCGAGCAGCCGGAGAAACGGATAGAGAGAAAGCGCGGGGAAGCCGCGGAAAAAGAAAAAATGCCAGATTCCCAGGATCCAGGCTGGACTCGCAGTTATGCGGAAGCGGGCCCGAGGTATTCGCGTTTACACGCCACTTACCCAGCGCGAAATGCCGGCCGTGCTTTTAATTGCCAGTCGCTGCCGGTTTATGAAGTTCTCTCTCGCCAAGTTTCCGATCGTTCGCATTAATAAGATATTGCTCGACGATTTCGAGACTCGAGCGGCTATGTCGAGCATTTTGAGACTTCGAGACTGACGATTAACTGTAGCGTGTGAAATTGCCGGGGAAGAAAGGATGAAAAATTTTTTTAGAAATTAAAGATCGGAGGATTTCAGAGTTTTTGCAGAATATTTCGAGAATATTTCAAAAGTGAAATTGCCAAGAATTGCGAGAATTCGAGATTAACCAAAGAAGAAGATTAGCGAAGAGTATTAAAATGTAATTTAAGTTTTAAATGTAACTTGTAAAAATCATATTAATAATAAATTAATAATTATTATAGTTTAAAATATATATTTTTAATTAATATGTAATATTATTCTAAAAATTAATTAAAAATAATTAAATTTAAATAAATAGTAAAATAATATAAATTAAAACAATAATAAAATAAATGTACATATAGTAACTTGTATGTAATAAAATAGTCCCCAAGTCTATATAAAGGTTAATCGAGATTTCCAAAATCGGGGACTGAGTAAAGCTTCCGCGATCTTTTGAAACTCAAAACTGATTAAAACTTCCAAGACTGAAGGCTATGTTGTAACATTCAAGGCTCAAGGCTATTCGAAGCTTTTATAATTCAAGATTAGTCAAGATTGACCGAAATTTTGTACATTCGAGACATGTAAGAATTGTTCAAAATTCTCAAGATCAAAGCTTCTAGGATTATTCGAGAACTTTCAAAGTTCAAAGACTGTTCAAAACTTTCAAGACTCGAGACTGATTGTCGAGCAAAACTTTCGAGACTTTCAAGACTTACGATCGACCGAAGACTTCCGCGACTGTTCGAGATTTTCGAAACTAATTAAAAGATTTCCAAGACCAACTTGGAGCTTTCGAGATTATTCAACGCTAAACGAAACTTTCGAAGACTCAACCAAGACTAACCAAGACTTACTGATCTATTTAGTAACTTTCAAGACTATTCACTTTCAACACATTTATTACCTATATAGACTATTATTAATATAGACGATAATAAAATTTACAAAAAAACAAGCAAAATATCGCAAATTTGATAGATCATCGATATTTAATAAATATAATATTAAATATAATTATAATTATATTAATTAGAATATTTAATAAATATAATAATTACCTATATAGACTATTACTAATATAGACGATAATAAGATTTACAAAAAAACAAGCAAAATATCGCAAATTTGATAGATCATCGATATTTAATAAATATAATATTAAATATAATTATGATTATATTAATTAGAATATTTAATAAATTTAATTATATTATTAAATTTTTAAACTTAATTATAATATAATATTATAATATATAATTATAATTAAATATAATTATAAATTTATAAATATAATTATAACATTATTAAATATATAATAATGTAAACATAATAAAATATATTATTAGTTATATTATTAGTTATATTAAAATATATTATTTATAATAAAATATTTTTTTCACGAATAAAATGATATACTTACAAATTCAACACTCTCAACACCGATCAAATTTCAACCAAGACTTTCGAGACTCAAAGACGAACAAAATTACCTCAAAACTTACCGAATTATCGAATCACGTTTCTCCACGATTCAAATTTCCCGCCACACAGCGATTCACTGAAATAATGCATTTCTGAAGTAATTTACATCGCACCGAAAATACTGCGTTCGAGCATACGATACGTTCATCATTGAGAAAAAAATTCATCGATCCTTCAAGATGAACGATATATATCTCTGCTATACTTCGCTATACTCCTACATCTAAACCGTCTCGTAATTCGTCGTTCGAACATCCTGTTACACTCATCCAATAGAGGAAGATTTGATAGAAACGATATTAGGTAACGATCTTGCGCAATCTACGGGAGATCCTATCAAGATTCAGCGAAGTGGGAGGAGAAGCAGCGATCGCGGATTCAACGTCCCGTTTGGAACCCTTCTTCTGTCACATTAGCGTCGACAGGGACACGCGACGTGATCATCAGCCGGCTGCACACTTCCATCGCCACCGATTTTCGCGGCTTTCGAGGGATTAACGTTCTGGCAAACCTGTGTGATTAGAGCTCTGTGATACTCTTTCCCAACTCGAGGCTGCTGATCGACTGCAGTGTGATCAGTGAAAGACTGAACGACATAAAACGAAAATAACTTTTACAGACACGTGTTTTTTCTTAACTTTTCATTATTTGGAAATATAATTATATAGTAATTAATTGATTATATAATAATAAATATTAATATTATAATAAATATACATATATTAATTAAATATATATATATATTAATAAATATTAATATTATAATAAATATACATATATTAATTAAATATATATATTAATAAATATTAATATTATAATAAATATACATGTGTTAATTAAATATATATATATTAATAAATATTAATATTATAATAAATATAAATATATTAATTAAATATATATATTAATAAATATTAATATTATAATAAATATAATATGATTATAATATTAATATTAATATTATAATAAATACAATAAATATTAATTAATTATGTAATAATAATACTAATTAATCTCCAGGGAATGCTCTATAATCTACAAAGAAAAGAAAATAAAAGAGGTTGAAAATGAATAAGTTATGACTTTTTCAAACTCTTCAGTTTTTCAGTGGCCATATTTTTCGAACAAATAATCAAAATGTTCATTCATTTTGTTGCATTGAAAGATTTACTCACTCGCTTGCAAATAATTTTATTTGTCTTCTTCCTCTTTTTGTATAAATTCACTATGATGTAAAATAGATTATTGTTATAACGTGTACACACATCTTGTTGTAATTAATAATGCGTTATTAATGTATTATTGTAATGTGATATAACATTTTGAGTAATTACAAAATAATGTGAACGTATATTTTTTTTAATGTCACGAATCTGTTGTTCTGATCGTAATAACTATGTTTGCAGAAGGAATCTAGTTTCTTGCAATAATTTTATAATTATTTATAAACAACGCTTGTATCGCTACAAGTACTATTCATAATAATGGAACCTTAATTTGTAGTTAAATTACTAAATTTGTAGCAAGTAAATTATTTGTTTTAATTTCATTGCAATTTCAATTGTAATTTTATTCACTACACTTAGTAAATAAATTTGCTAAGCAAAACCTGCAATTAGAGTACAGAAACAGCGCGGATGGAAAAAAATTCAATTTGCCACGCTGGAGTTGTCCAAATTTATCAACTCGTGCTATCAAGAAACCATGTTCATCGGGATATGATAATTTTATGTTACAGGTGTTTGTGTTCTATTAGTGTTGTAGGTATTTTCACGTACACATATGTTTCATTTGTCCAACGAAACATATTATACAAAATGCAAACCTTCGGCCACCGAAACGAAAAATTTTCAGAAATCTTTCAACTCCCAAGCAACGACGATCCCACAGCTCACAGTATCACACACAAAATCCCTCAACAGTCACAGACGCAGTTACGGATCTTAAAAAAAAAAAAAAGAGCGCGAACAAAACGAAAAGTCGAGAGATCCGCAAATTCCAGGTAACCAAAAGACAAAAGACACACGCGACAGAAAGAAAGAAAAATCAATTGACTCCGACCTCTGGGAGTGACCAGAAACGGAAGAGGTAGCTGGAATGGGAGGGGGTCCCAGAGGGGGTGTAGGTGGATCTATCGCCCTAGCTAATTAAATAATCCCACGGAGCGGCTCGTAGATGGCCGGGAACAGGTCGATACATCTCATTGTAACAGGATGAACAGGAGTCGAGACACGGTAGTGGCCTGTTTCGAAGGAGGTGGAGTGGCTTGCCGGGAAGAGCGAACGAGTAAACGTGGCCGGGCCCCGGGAGAAACGAATAAGAGGAGCCACCGCCAGCAGCTGCCTCTCCCCTCGCAAAGAAGAAGAAGAAGAAGAAGAAGAAGACGACGACGAAGAAGAAGAAGAAGAAGAAGAAGAGAGGACGAACGAACGCAGCAACACGGTTCTGCTCGAACGAAAGAAACAACCACCGGGCGACTGTGGTTCGAGCAGAGTTGGAGAAGAAGAGACTCTCGAAATAGAGGGGGAGGGGGAGGGGGGAGAGACAGAGAGGGGACTTGGTTCGTAGGTTCGGTTCCGTGGGCCCACCGGCCGTTGGAATCCGAGATCGCGTCTGATCGCAATTAAGGCTCCGCTCGGGCCGCGGCTGTGAATATTTTATTCCAGTCGTCGTCTTTCTCCTCCTCCTCCTCCTTCTCCTCTCGGTGCGCACACAGTGTTACCACCGCGCGTTGCATCACGCTCGCGCGCTGCTTCGTTCTCCTCCTCCTTCTCTTTTCTCCTTTCTTCCTTCCGAAGAGCCGGCCCGATCCGTAATACGGAGGCGAGGAGTCCTCCTCCTCCTCTTCTCCTCTCCACCTCTATTCTCCTTTCCTCTCTGTCGTTGCGGTTCGCTTTTCTTCTTGTTTCTCTCGGTTGGCCGCGGATCGGGATCCGCGGGCGTTGAGGAGGGGGCCAGCGTCCCCCCTCCTCACGGGCCAATTCGAAACGAGCGAATTTGAATACGGACGGCCAGGTTCAGAAACAATGGGGACATCGACGGACCACACGGGATGCGAGCAAATGGTCCAACAACCGGCGGACATGCGTTCCGGCAACCGATGCCTTTTACCATGGCCCGGTGAAACCGCACCGTGGGCCTCTCCTTTCCTCCTCCTCCTCCTCCTCCTCCTCCTCCTCCTCCTCCTCCTCCTCCTCGCCGCTGGCCCGGCTAACTTAACCTTCGCGGTCCCCTCGGGCCCCTATTGATATAAAGCATTGACGGAGATGGGTCGCCAACACTCTACGTTACGTCACCTCGCGCGATCGTCTCGTTGCTGTAGCAATTTCGTTAATCGCCACTTTTCTACGGATTTTGTATGTTTTGTATATTTTGTGTATTTTGTATATTTTGTATATTTTGTGTATTTTGTGTATTTTATATATTTTGTATATTTTGTGTATTTTGTATATTTTGTATATAAATTGTATGGTATTATATAGTATTAGAAAATATATAAAATGATGCATCATAATAATAAGTAATAAAATTATTATTAAATACTACAAAATATATAAATAATATATGTATAATTTATAAATTACTATGTACGTATTATATAGTATTATAGTATTATATTATAGTATGATACTATATAATTTATATGTATACAAATGTATAACATATACAAAATATATAAAATGATGTATGATAATAACAAGTAATAAAATTATTATTAAATATTACAGAATATATAAATAATATATGTATAATTTATAATTTATAAATTACTATTTATGTATTATATAGTATTATAGTATTATATTTGTATGATACTGTATAATATGTATGATACTATATAACTTATATACACTTATATATACAAATGTATACAAAATATATAAAATGGTGCATCATAATAACAAGCAATAAAATTATTATTAAATATTACAAAATATATAAATAATATATGTATAATTTATAATTTATGAATTACTATTTATGTATTATATAGTATTATACTATTATATTTGTATGATACTGTATAATATGTATGATACTATATAACTTATATACAAATGTCTACAAAATATATAAAATGGTGCATGATAATAACATTATTAAATATTATAAATATACACAATATGTTAAAAATATAAAATATCTGTAAATATACAAAATGTATACAAAATATGTAATACAAATATATATAATATTTAGATTTCCAAAATTTACAATATAACAGCAACAATAATAACTTAGCATTTCTCGGAAGACGACAATTCATTTTTTAATTCTATATCTCACTGTTCTCATATAATTTCTTCGAAATAAATATAGAGAAAATTTTAATTCGCGACTTTAATACGAAAATTGGCTTGAAAGTCTAAAACAAAGTTATTTCCCAAGAATAAACCAAACAAGGCTCTCTCCTCCTCACAGGAAGTGACATCGGCGTTGTTCCCTCGAGGTCGTCGGAAAATCCTGGTCGACGAGTAATTCCGATGGTTGGTCAACAGGAAGGAAAGGACTCTGATACAGGGATTGGTCAAGTCGAAGAGAGAGAGGGAGAGAAAGAGAAAAAGAGGAGGGAGAGATTTTTGTGAAATCGATACCCGGGCAAAGATGGTATCGGGCCGGATCCAACACGTGTAACGTACTACCGCGCCGGGACGAAATCAAATTTATTTCGTTGTTATTTCCAGCGGCGGCCAGCCGGCTAGGCTGGCCAGGAAATATGGGAAATCGAAGTCCTTGAAACGCGTCGTGGCCACCGTTGTAACCGGTTACGCGCGATAACCACCGCCTCTTAGTTACGTAAACTTATTATGTACGGCGTTGTAAACTTATTGCACGAAGTCTGACGCAAAAAAAAAAAAAAAAAAAAAAAAAAAAAAAAAAAAAAAAAAAAAAAAAAAAAAAAAAAAAAAAAGAAAAAAAAGCGAAACACGAAGACCTTACCAGGAATAACCATAATTCTTACAATCAGTATGAAAAAGATATAAGATTGTAAAATAGACAAGAAATATTACTGTTTTTCTTTTTCATTGAAATGTTTTTGATTGCAAGTGTACGAAAAGTTTCTTTGTACAAATTGTATGATGATGAATCATTATTAATCGTTAAAGTAATTACGTATTTATCCTTTATCATTATGATTAATAATAACGATGAAAGTGCAATGATACATACGGAATTTTCAAGCAGTAAATAGATGGGCTAGAAACTCTTTTATTTAAACTTATTATTTTTCCAATTATCTTAATTCTGAGAAGAACTCGTAATATTTGACAAAAGATAGTTAATTTCGACGAAAACTTCGATCGGAGAATCGCCAAGCATCCTGAGAAGAATTTTCTTCATATTTTACAAGAGAGTTCAAATTTGAGATATTTTTCAATTATTGAGAAATGATCGAGAAAACGCAGCTGAGTTAAAAATAAGGCTATTACTAACAGGCTATGTTTATTACAGTGATATAACGCTTGAATATTTGTGAAATAAAAATTCGGATAAAGGAGACCCTGCTGTGTTTTGTTCAAATAATAGAATATCAATAAAATAGTAGAATATTCGGATATTAAATTTCGAAGAAGTTCAAATAAGTTAATTAGTCTAGACCTCTTGACAAAAAAAGATAATTAAAATTTCGATCAAATAGTAATATAGTAATTGCTCCTGCTAATACTGGTAATGACAGAGTTAATAAATTACGGTAACAGAAATTGATCGTGAGAATAAATTAATTTGATCATAATTTAAAGAAAAATCTTTTATTGTACAATGAAATTTAAAAATCTTAAAATGGATGAAATTCCAGTAGTATAAACTACGTTTGTATATACTCACGACACTACAAAAATATGTTTTATTTCGTTGAACCTCAAAGCGTCGACGCTTTATTACAATTTCAAAGTGCACCTTCGATTTCAATGAAACCACAATCAAGTTTGACCGAGTATGTAATAACTGGCCATTAATTGATAATTAACAATCGATACTATTAACTTGATCAACATTTTTGATTAAAGTCCAAAGATCGACGAGTGTTAATTTTACTCGCCCGTCAGATCGATCGTTCAGTTTCCGACGACTTTTCATTTCTATTAACCAATTGCGGACCATAACGAGTGACCGAACCGTGTACAATAATTCATCGCTTTCTTTTTAAACTCGTCGGTATGATAGAAACTATTGACAAGTAATAAACTAATCATTCGTTTTGCCTGGGTTACACTTAAATATACTTAAAACTGAGAAAATATTGCAATTTTGGGATTAAAAAAATTCTCAACGTGCGTGACACGTCGTTCCAGCGCAAGAAGTTAACGACAACTGATTGCGGACCATAACGAGTGACCGACCCGTGTACAATAATTCATCGCTTTCTTTTTAAACTCGTCGGTATGATAGAAACTATTGACAAGTAATAAACTAATCATTCGTTTTGCCTGGGTTACACTTAAATATACTTAAAACTGAGAAAATATTGCAATTTTGGGACAAAAAAAATTCTCAACATGCGTGGCACGTCGTTAACGACAGCGCAAGAGGTTAACGACAACTGATTGCGGACCATAACGAGTGACCGAACCGTATACAATAATTCATCGCTTTCTTTTTAAACTCGTCGGTATGATAGAAATTATTGACAAGTAATAAACTTATCATTCGTTTTGCCTGGGTTACACATAAATATACTTAAAACTGAGAAAATATTGCAATTTTGGGACAAAAAAAATTCTCAACATGCGTGGCACGTCGTTCCAGCGCAAGAGGTTAACGACAACTGATTGCGGACCATAACGAGTGACCGACCCGTGTACAATAATTCGTCTCTTTCTTTTTAAACTCGTCGGTATGATAGGAACTATTGACAAGTAATAAACTAATCATTCGTTTTGCCTGGGTTACACTTAAATATACTTAAAACTGAGAAAATATTGCAATTTTGGGA
>NW_025109483.1:51343-54007 GCF_011392965.1 Frieseomelitta varia
TCTTTTTAAACTCGTCGGTATGATAGAAATTATTGACAAGTAATAAACTTATCATTCGTTTTACCTGAGTTATACTTAAATTTATTTAAAACTGAGGAAATATTGCACTTTTGGGACAGAAAAAGATTCTCGTCATTCCCGCGCAAGAGGTTAGCATCGATCGATCAATTAAACAGAAAATTTTCAATCGATCGATGCCCGATTGCGAGTATATCGGACAAGGGAGAGGAAATCCTTGGATCGGGACTTGGGAAGGTCTCTCGGGGTTGCGTGACAGGTCACGTGATAGACGGGGATACCTGTCGGTTTTACGGGGTGGTCTCGCGTCAAGGGAGTCCCGCGGAGGACCACGGCTCGCTCGTGGGACCAAGGAAGAGGAAAAAAAAAGAAAAAAAGGGAAAAGAAACAAAAAAAGAAGAAAAAGAAAAGGCAGGAGAACAACCGAGGAACAGGGACAACTCATGCAGAATCGCTAACGAGCCGAGCAGACACCCGAACGATGGATGGCTTGGTCTAGAAGCACGAATAAACGTCCTGTGCCCCGACCTGAGAAAAAATCCTCCCGTTCGCTCGGCGTTGGGCCCCGATTGGCAAACGTTTTCCTCGCGTGATGGCTACTATTCCTCCAAATAACGTCATATACGTCTACGTTTCGAATATTTTATTTATTTCAATTTCATTACCTATATTTTTGGTTCATTTTTAGTCTACGTGCTTCACTAAATATGCAATTGGCAGCTGGAATAATGGATTATTATGGACACTGGAACTACGTATTAAAACGAGAATAGAGGTTTATATAAATGTTTGGTGAATGATAAAATTCTTTTCTTCCTATCATTTTTATTATTTCACGAATCGTGTTATACTTTTTACATTATATTTTATTTCATTAATTTATATTTTATTATGTTATATATTATAATTGTAATTATATCATATATTATAATTACATTGGTTCATATAATTTTTGGCGTTTCACCAGTGACAAAACGAGGAACGCAAACTATTCTACGAAGAGACGATTTTCAAATCCGTAAAGAATCTGCCAAGCTTTAAAACGCCTACGAACTGGTTACTTCGACCACTTTGAAGGTGTACCAGCGTTCTAGAACCGAATCGAAGGCTTTCACCTTCCGAATATTTCCTCTCTTTCCGCGTGCAGTCACTCCTTCCGATAAAATCAATTTCCGAGCCGCAGTTCCCAATAAAGAAGATCATCCCGAGAGACGATCGAGAAACGTACATACACACATACACACACCGCGTGGCGAGAGATCACCGGCGTGCCTCGAGGCTTTGGCGTTTGACCCCGGAATAACTCGGACAGAGGGCACGGAGCAGAAACCACGGGCCCCGATGGAATAGAAAGAATGCGACCGAGAAAGGGGAGAGTGATAGCCGATGGAGGCGGCTCGAGATATCAGATCGAGTGCCGAGGAGAGAAGACGCGAAGACTACGAGAGAAGATGGCGTATCTTCTCTTGTTGTTAGAGAAACAGAGACGAAGAAAGAGAGGAAGAGAGAGAGAGAGAGAGAGAGAAACCTGGTAGCCGGTAGGGATGTTCTGGTAGGTGAGCACAGCGTTCACCATCGCTACCACATCGATCGATCGCCCCGATTGCTTACGTTCCCCGGATAACGCGACTATGACTCCACTTTCCAGTCTCTCCCTCTTTTCGTATCGTTTGACAACGGGTTAACGACGGCGAGGAACGGGGCGGCACCTTGCAAAGATTTCAACTCCAACGAGGTACGTACGCACCGTAATTGGAAACGTTCGGTTTTCTACAGTTAGGTTAGGCTCTGTACTCAACCGGTGGATCAACAGCGGGGAATAGCTGGCTGATGGAGAGCCGAGACGTCCAATTAGCATTCATCCCGAATTAAGGTCTATTTATGCCATTTCGACGAGCCGGATAGAACACGAACCATCTATATCGTTCTGTCGTTTTGTAATTTACAATTACATATTCGTTGATATGAGGTACCTATTACAGAGAAGTTCCTAACGATTTACGTTCATCGCAATTCTAGGGATTTTTTTTTAAATATTTATATATTTATAATGTAAAGTAAATTATATTGTAGACTGTACAAATATTTATATTTCTATAATGTAAAATAAATTATATTGTAGATTGTACAAATATTTATATTTTTATAATATGTTTTTATAAATATATAAATTTAGGTACTTGTAACATTAAATTTAGAATATTTATAATATTAAAATTCAGAATATTATAGATTTACAATATTAAATTTATGATATTAAAATTTAGGTTATAGATTTATAATATTAAATTTATAATATTAAAATTTAGAATGTTATAGATTTATAATATTAAAATTTAAAATATTACAGATTTATAATATTAAAATTTAGACTATTATAAATTCATAATATTAAAATTTAGAATATTATATATTTATAATATTAAAATTTGGAATATAGAAATTTATAATATTAAAATTTAGAACATTATAGATTTATAATATTAAAATTTAGAATATTATAGATTTGTAAAATAAAATTTATAATATTAAAATTTAGAATATTATAAATTTATAATATTAAAATTTAGAATATTATATATTTATAATATTAAAATTTAGAATATCATAGATTTATAATATTAAAATTTAGAATATTATAGATTC
>NW_025109483.1:54061-74606 GCF_011392965.1 Frieseomelitta varia
ATAGATTCATAATATTAAAATTTAGAATATTATATATTTATAATATTAAAATCTAAAATATTATAGATTCATAATATTAAAATTTAGAATATTAGATTTATAAATAATATTAAATAATGTTAAATAAAATTTGAAATTCTACAATCTTTCCATCTTTGCAAAAAAGCTGTTGCAGTTTGCAGTTTGCACAATTGGACAACAAATACTGCAGACCAAGGCGGGCCGCGGGCGAGTTAATTTGTACACGTGACGGCTGGCGAGGAGGACACGGTTGGCAGTTGAAGAAGCGAAAGAAACCTCAACGAGAGAGAGACCCATGCATAAACATTCGCGCGATGCATAATGCATGCGTGCACCTCGAGTTTTCTGGCCCCGATGGCGATGGGAGTGTCGTCAAATCAACGCCCTATTCGTGTCGTTCACGCCTCGAGACGCGCGTCTCGATCGCAATTATCGAGACGCTGTACCTACCCTCTATCTGTGTACGTGTATACAGTTTCTTTTACTTCTGGACTCAATCCTCTGGTGGACGGCCAGAGAACAAGCTCTCTTTGTTTCCACATCGCGACAAATCGTCCACCTTCTGACGCGTTTGCACCAGCTAGCTGGGAAATTTCAATCTCTCCCTTCCAATTGTCAGACGACAAAGGGATTAATTTTGTCAAATGATCACCCCTTCTGTGTTAGGCAACAATGGCATTCAAGCTACTCCGGGAATGACTATGAAATACTCTGCGGAAGATGTCGGCCGAATTACAAGTGGTGGAGGAAATAAGCCTAATTTTGAGGAGATCTGAAGTCTTTACTTGAAGAGGTAAGATGTGCACTCAACACGTGAACAAAGATCATCAACGTTACAATTAATGAAACTAAAATGACACTAGATATAAGAAATGAGACTAGAATATCTAGAATAACACTAGATATAGAAATAAGATAGAAATATAAATAATAAGATAGACATAGAAAACTAGAATAACACTAGATATAGAAATAATACTAGAATTAATAATACTAGAATTAATAGGACTAGAACTAATAATACTAGAACTAATAGGACTAGAACTAATAATACTAGAACTAATAGGACTAGAACTAATAATACTAGAATTAATAGGACTAGAACTAATAATACTAAAACTAATAGGACTAGAATAACACTAGAACTAATCACAAAGTGGTCTTTCTCTTATTTTACAGGCATGTTGTAACAGTGTGTTTTTAAAGATTTATATAATTTTTCGTAAACAATACAAATGAAAGCCTACACACTCTCCATTGTGTTATAAAATTTATCGTACTATAATATTAATATTATTTATTGTATTTTAAAATCTATTTTTTGGACTACAATGTCCCTGATAGAAATTTTGTGGAATCTATAGTGATTATGATAATTTATATTTATATCACAATACTATAAATAAATAATAACTCCGTAATTAATTTTAGTTGTTTNATTTTTAAATATTCTATTGTTTATATTAAATACACATCTCGACGGAACATAGATGTCGTTGATCTAAATTCTTCGAAGTAGAGGTCGCTACAAATCGTCGATGGTTTCAATGTTCAGAAGAATAAATCTCTGATAAAGTCGAAAAAAAACAGAAATCAACGTTTCAAAAATTGCACAATCTGTTGCTCCAGTTCTTCCGCAGAACGTGTAATTAATAAATGATTAAATCACTTTTTGCAAAATGTACAAATAAAAAACCTACACGCTCTTCATTGTATTATAAAATTTATCGTACTATAATATTAATATTATTTATTGTATTTCAAAATCCATTTTTTGGACTACAATCAGTCCCTGATGGAAATTTTGTGGAATCGATGGTTTCAATGTTCAGAAGAATAAATCTCTGATAAAGTCGAAAAAAAACAGAAATCAACGTTTCAAAAATTGCACAATCTGTTGCTCCAGTTCTTCCGCAGAACGTGTAATTAATAAATGATTAAATCACTTTTTGCAAAATGTACAAATAAAAAACCTACACGCTCTTCATTGTATTATAAAATTTATCGTACTATAATATTAATATTATTTATTGTATTTCAAAATCCATTTTTTGGACTACAATCAGTCCCTGATGGAAATTTTGTGGAATCGTCGATGGTTTCAATGTTCAGAAGAATAAATCTCTGATAAAGTCGAAAAAAAAAACAAAAATCAACGTTTCAAAAATTGCACAATCTGTTGCTCCAGTTCTTCCGCAGAACGTGTAATTAATAAATGATTAAATCCAATGATAAAAGCCTATACACTCTCCATTGTATAACAAAGTTTCTCCGATGGAAGTCCCATGGAAATTTGAATCGTCTCCAATGTTAAGAAGAATATATCTCCGATAAAGTCTCAATGGTAACTCGTAAAATACCTACAGGTGCGAACGAATTGAGAAAGATAGAGTGGTCCGAGAGCGTGGAGTAAAAGTTTCTCACGTGTCGCGGACAGAGGAGCGAAGGGGGCAGGAGAGAGATGGAAAGGGCGCCTCGGTGGTAACAAGGAACCCCCCGCGGACGAACTAATTTTCCCGGATGACTCGCGAGGCTACGGGCCCCGCGGGGGTCTGAAACAATGCGCGAGAAACGGCCCTTAAGATCCTATAAGACTTGCACGCCGCTTCGTTGACTATTCGCTGAATCACCGTACGTGGGGTCTCTCTCTCTTTCTCTCTCTCTTTCGCGGGACTCTGGCGACGTCTGCGAACCTGTCGATGCCCCTCTCCTCGTTTCTTAGTCGCTGCGATTTGAAAGAAAATTCGACAATTCTTTATTCCTTTGGCGCGAGTTCCCTTCATCGCAAGTAGAGAGAAGCAATAATTTAGTCATTGGATTAATTACGAGAAACAAAAAAAAAGAAAGAAATAGAGGGATTAACAGAGAACCATTAAAATGGCCAGGATGATGGAATTTGTTGTTCGCTGGACACTTTACAGATGTGAAACAGTGTATTTTCAGTGATTTAAATGATTTTTTCGTTAAATGTAATAAATAAAAGCTTGTGTATGATACTTCGTTGTATTGCAAAGTTCTCTTTATTTTTCTTTTTTTACTTTAAGGCTAAAACTGCCAAAATGGTCAAAAGGACCAATTTCTTATTTTTGTTGGATACTTTACAGATGTAAAACAGTGTATTTTCAGTGATTTAAATGATATTTTCGTTAAATGTAATAAATAAAAGCTTGTGTATGATACTTCGTTGTATTGTGAAGTTCTTTATTTTTCTTTTTTTACTGTAAGGACCAATTTGTCATTTTCGTTGGATACTATACAGATGTAAAACAATGCATTTTCAGTGATTTAAATGATTTTTTCGTTAAATGTAATAAATAAAAGCTTGTGTATGATACTTCGTTGTATTGCAAAGTTCTCTTTAGTTTTCTTTTTTTACTTTAAGACTAAAACTGCCAGAATGGTCAAAAGACCAATTTCTCATTTTCGCTGGATACTTTACAGATGTAAAACAGTGCATTTTCAGTGATTTAAATGATTTTTTCGTTAAATGTAATAAATAAAAGCTTGTGTATCATACTTCGTTGTATTGTAAAGTTCTTTATTTCTCTTTCTTTACTTTAAGGACCAATTTGTCATTTTCGTTGGATATTTTACAGAAGTAAAACAATGCATTTTTAGTGATATAAATGATTTTTCGTTAAATGTAATAAATAAAAGCTTGTGTATGATACTTCGTTGTATTGCAAAGTACTCTTTATTTTTCTTTTTTTACTTTAAGACTAAAACTGCCAAAATGGTCAAAAAGACCAATTTCTCATTTTCGCTGGATACTTTACAGATGTAAAACAGTGCATTTTCAGTGATTTAAATGATTTTTTCGTTAAATGTAATAAATAAAAGCTTGTTTATTATACTTCGTTGTATTGTGAAGTTTTCTATTTCTCTTACTTTAACATATGATGGAAATTTTACGTTTTAATCGCCGGTAGTTCCACTGTTAAATATGTGTAAATACATACATTTGTTTTAAAATTTAATATCCTTTTAAATTTAAAAATATCCTCTTAATATTTAAAATATCCTTTTAAAATTTAAATTCAAGTGAACATTGATTATATAGTGAACAGGTTGATTAAAAAATGACCAATGATAATTTCATCGCTAACAAGTGTAATTGCAAGCCTCTTATGATACATACAGTAAATCAAAAATTTGATCGGAAAAATTGATTACATATTTTTACTGAAACGAACATTACTAAACGATCTTACTGGAGATTGAAAAATTTCGTTCTGATAAAGATTCAAGAAAAGGAAAATACGTTGCGCCAATTTAATCAATTCTCCGATTCATTGCAAGTATTACAAAATGATTTCAATGAAGATTAAAATAGATTAAAAATTTGTTTGATAAAGATAAATTGTGTTGATTCAATTAATGTTTACTGCAATCTGAGACTTTATTTTCAATTGTAAAGCAATATAAATACGTGTTATCTAATCTTTTAAAACATCTGAATTATTAAGATTAATTCGAAACGTTTTCTTGTTTACTTAAAATTAAAATTAATTAAAAACTCGTCTCCGGAGTGTTAAAGAACAGAAAACACAATCGTGTACCACACGTATGCTTTGTTTGATATAAACTGTAATCAGAAATTTATACAATAACAATAGTAACAATAATAATGATAGCAATGAGAAGAAAAGAACAGTCCCTCTTTAATTAAAAAAAAGAAAAAAATCTCTGAAACGATTCGTAGACAAATGGTGAAATTGTTCGAGATAAGTGGGCCTCGTAGTGATCGCCGATCGAAACGAAAAACACCTGCCCCATGTGGCGCGACGCATTGTCCTAATGGCCCCGGCTTGTAATTACCATTGTCTCTGCGTGACCACCAAGAATCAACGACCGTATTATATCATCGGGACTCGATTCCACCGAGATTACTTTCGTCCTGCTATCTTATTTGTGAACCAATTAGTTAACTATGCATGCGGAAAAAAAATTCTTCTACCCTTTGTGTTTGATTTACAGTGAGCGGTAGACAGAGGATGATTTATAGCGCGTGAACTCAAATAGCAACAAATGATATATATAATATTCATGTTTCTATACATAATATTTATTTAAAAATTTTTAAATGTTGTATTGATATTTGGCGTCTTTTTTCTTATTCCAGTTCCAAAAGTTCTAAAGTGTTGTAAAAGTTGCAATTGCAAAAGAGAACAATTGAATATATATATATATATATATATATATATATTATATTCATGTTTCTATATATAATATTTATTTAAAAATTTTTAAATGTTATATTGATATTTGGCGTTCTTCCCCTTATTCCAGTTCCAAAAGTTCTAAAGTGTTCTAAAAGTTGCAATTGCAAAAGAGAACAATTGATTATATATATACATGTATTGATATTTGGCCTTCCTTTCCTTATTCCAGTTTCAAAAGTTCTAAAGTGTTCTAAAAGTTGCAATTGCAAAAGAGAACAGTTGATTATATATATATTATATTCATGTTTCTATATATAATATTTATTTAAAAATTATTAAATGTTGCATTGATATTTGGCCTTCTTCTTTTTATTCCAGTTCCAAAAGTTCTAAAGTGTTCTAAAAGTTGCAATTGCAAAAGAGAACAATTGATTATATATATATATAATATTATATTCATATTTATTATATTATATATTCATATATTATATTATATTATAATATTATATATTCATATATTATATTATATTATAATATTATATATTCATATATTATATTATATTATAATATTATATATTATATTATATTCATGTTTCTATATATAATATTTATTTAAAAAAATTTTTTTTATTTTTAAATGTTATATTGATATTTGTCGTTATTCTCCTTATTCCAGTTCTAAAAGTTCTAAAGTGTTCTAAAAGTTGCAATTGCAAAATAAAATAATTGATAATATATAACTATATAATATTAATTAAATATATTAATTATATAACTGTATACAGAAATAGAAATATGCTTCATCCGGTCGAAAATATTTGTTGCGCTGTGCAACGTCGGGACGTTGACGCTTATAGGAAATCCCGCCGTCAGAGAGGCCAGAAACCCGATATCACGAATCGTTCAACGAAAGGCGCGCGTCTGACGGGCATTCTCGTCACGTAGGACGCGTATACGCGCCTCCTAATCGCGAATAGAAATCTAGCCGGTCCATCGAGCGAGCTGGCTTTCGCCGAAACCGGGCGCCCAAAGAGAGTGATACAGCCGAGACCTGGATTCATCATGCGACTGAAATGAAAAAGGGAAAAAAAAGGAACGCTGATCCACCGCGATCGTGGACGAAATATATCGCGGTCTCGCGTAAAATCCTCTTAGCATCCTCAACACGAAATCTCGAATTATGGAAGAACGATAAAATTTGGCAAGTTAGGTTAGGTTAGACTAGGATAGGAAATTTAAATTTTTTCCAAATTTTCGATTGTACAATGTGATAAAGATTTTGACAGATATCTTGAGAAATTTTTCAAAACCCAGAGCCTTTTAAAATCGAGAAACATATCTAATTTATTTGTTAGGTTAGGTTAAGCTAGGTTAGGGAATTTATATTTTTTTTCCTAAGAATCACCTTCGATTGTACAATATGCTAAAAATTTTGACAGATATCTTGAGAAATTTTTCAAAACCTAGACCCTTTCAAAATCTAGAAACATACCCAATTTATAGGTTAGGTTAAGTTAGGTTAGGGAATTTATATTTTTTTCCAAAGGATCACTTTCGATTGTACAATATGCTAAAGATTTTGACAGATATCTTGAGAAACTTTTCAAAACCTAGAGCCTTTTAAAATCTAGAAACATACCCAATTTATTTGTTAGGTTAGGTTAAGTTAGGTTACGGAATTTATATTTTTTTCCAAAGGATCACTTTCGATTGTACAATATGCTAAAGATTTTGACAGATATCTTGAGAAATTTTTCAAAACCTAGAACCTTTTAAGATCTAGAGACATACCTAATTTATTTGTTAAGTTAAGTTTGAGAAATTTATACTCTTTTCAAAGAATCACTTTCGATTGTACAATG
Source organism: Frieseomelitta varia (assembly GCF_011392965.1). NCBI lineage: Eukaryota > Metazoa > Arthropoda > Insecta > Hymenoptera > Apidae > Frieseomelitta > Frieseomelitta varia. Next base: position 61,107 of record NW_025109483.1, read on the forward strand.
TGCTAAAGACTTTGACAGATATCTCGGAAATATTCAAAATCATTCGTACAAAATATAAAAGCTCTAAATTCTTATTCAATCGATAGATTAAATACAATGGAACAATATCAAATTCACGAAACGTCTAACCTAAAAATCGCAGGAATTTCCCAACCTTCGAAAGATCCAAGTTCACCTGAAAAAACCTAAAACTGCCTAAGTACTTTGCGACCTAGATATTTCCAAGATTACCCAGAAATCGTCGCGTCCGCTCGCAGAGTTGCCAATTAGAATTTCAGAGCGAGTGGTAGGGGGTACGCGTGCCATTTCCTCGTCCAGTTTCCGCGCGCTCCTTATTCGGGGGCGCGGCGTTTATCGCGGCGCGGGCAAATTTTTTTCAGCAGGTACCAACGGCACGGCGACATAGGATTATACGGCAGAAAGGGGGACGAAAGAACGAAGAACGGTGGAGACACACGGAGGCGCGCGCGCACTCGGTTTAACATCGGGTGGGCCACGCCGGTTGCTCGTCTTTTTCGTTCGTGGCGGTTTCGTGGGCCCCCCTCCCCCCCCCCCTCCTTCTCGGAAGCTACGGAGATTTTGACGATAACAGGGTGGATCCAGCACAGCGGCCTCTCGCCCCGTCACCGATCCATAAATCCAACAATTTGTCCGGCCCGTCCGCCGCGTTTTGATCTCGCCCGATCCACCCGGCCAGCGCCCCCTCCCCCCCTGTTTTTGCATAATTATGCCGGATACGGACGTATCTGTTGATATCTGTTGCCTCTTGCTGTTCGAATGCCCGATTCTTGACACCTACGCCGCTTGGAAATTTGCAATCTCTGACTGATAACGACGATACCTCTGGCGAGATGCAGAGGTTTTTGAAACGTAAAACAATAGGAGATGGTGCGTAATTTTGTACTTTGGAAGAATTTGGAAGATGTTACGTTTAGTTCATTCGATGTACTTGATTGTTACACTGATTTAATTATTGTACTGATGAAGAACATCTATCACTGCTATCTAATCTAATCTACGCTTAATCTTGGTTATTTTTGACGAGATAGCAACATAATTGATACGGGCGATAAACACGAGATAATTCGTAATTTCATAAATGAAGAAGAATTCTACTATTGTTATATTTAATACACTTACTTCACTACTATTATTATATTTAATACATTTATTTTGTTTAAGGACGTGTGATTGTAGTTGTTCTTATTTAAAAAAATGTGCATTAGTATTTTTGTTACTTTACTGGTTAACACACCAGTGTTAGGAAATACATTAGAAATGATTTGATTGAAAATATGCATAAAATAAAACCCATAGTTATTTCTGAATAACGTCTGACTGAATAAAACAATGTCTATCGTTCAATTCAAAATTTATGCTCGACGTTCGTCATTTTTTGAATTATGTTAACACATTGCTTAAGAGGATAATTCTAGTGCGAAGTGCGTGTTTTTTTTTTTAACTTTGTTAGGGAATTTTTAACAAAGAAACTATTACACATTTTCCAGTCAAATTGCCAAAGTTTATTTGTACATATTTCAACGACGTTTTAAAATTTTTTTTATTCAAGTAGATGTTGAGATATCATGGACACCGTTCTGAAAAACATAGTTTCCAGAAAAATAGCTTTAAAGTTTAGTATTGCGGTAATAAGACACTCGCGTCCTTCAAACATCCATAACTTCGTTAATTTTAGCAGTTCACACGTAAAGTTACAGAGATTTATTTTTAAAACTATGTCCTTTAAGAATATGCATAAAAAAAAAAAAGAATATCGATTTTTTTTCAAAAGTTCACGCTAGAATACCCCCTTAAGTATAATCCAGGCGAAACAAACGATAAATTTATTGCTTCTCAATAATTTCTATCCAGTGATATCATACTAACAAGTTCAAAACGAAAGCGACGAATTATTGTATACGATTTTGGTCACTCGTTATGGTCCGCAATCAGTTGTCGTCAACCTCTTGCGCTGGAACGTCGTGCCACGCACGTCGACAGTTTTTTTGTCCCAAAATTGCGATATTTCCTCAGTTTTAAGTATATTTAAGTATAACTCAGGCAAAACAAATAATAAATTTATTACTTTTAATTACTTTTTACTAATCTTCTGTCCAGTGGTATACCGATGAATTCAAAAAAAGAAGGCGAATTATTTTATACGGGTTTGGTCGCTCGTTATGGTCCGCAATCAGTTGTCGTCAACCTCTTGGCGCTGGATTATTCCAAAGAAAAAACAGAAGAAAAAAAAAATCGATTTTTTTCAAAAGTTCACGCTAGAATACCGCCTTAGTAGTATGCTCTCGCGCCGATGCTCGCTGATCTCGCGAATTTACGAACAGGCCGAATGACGAACAGGCGAGCGATGTTATAAAGCGGTTCACCAAAATGGCGCCGCGGTCAAGATGGTCCCCCGGTTTCTCTCGACTGACCACGGAGTCCCGCGGCCCCTTTGTGATGCGTCTGTCTCGCGAAGGAATTCCACCGCCGAAAAGCTACTCATAGAAGCCTGCTTGGCCTGGCTCTACTACGCGCATACAGTCAACAACGAAAGTATGTTAACGAGCGTCGTCCACCATACCCCGGCTCGTGCGCGTGCACAGCACCAACCTCGAGAGAAATACGAATCCAGAAGGCACGCTCGTAACGCTACGTGTCTCGAAATCTTTTTCCCCAAAAACGTGGACGGTTTACACGGGTGATAAATATGTTGAATCTACGGCTTGTTAAGAGGAGGCCGTTGGAGAGGAGGAGGGTCACGAGGGTTTAAGGTTTTCGACGAAAGTAACAGCCACGAAATAATTTAAATAGATAATTAGAGAGGCTTTTTTTGTGTGCATAGCATATAGAAAAGGAAATAGAATCTAGGCAGAGGTTGGTTGCACTTGTTAAAAATTACGAGAGGAGCATTTCTACTCTTTTTTGTATTTTACATTTGTTATAATCTTTCTAGTCTAACGATAATATTTATTGGCAAAAATTCATTGAAAATATTCTACTTTTGATGCTGTGCCTCGTTGCATCTTTAAACTCTGTACTGATGCATAAAAATCTTTCGACGCGATAATATTTTGTTGTCAAAAGACACAATGATAGATACTGAAATAAATAAAAGGAAAAAATATTGTTATTTTTACGTGTCACTGATTTAATTATTTACACTTATTGTTATTACGCTGAAGGAACAATGAAAACTTCGAACGTAGCTATATGACCAGAGAACAAGTTGAATTGTTGTTACGTTGATTGGCTGATTTAGTAATTTATCGAATCATAGCATAATGACATTAATTTTGCCATTACTTCACTTTCATATTTCAATTTTGCATTAAATTTAAAAGGAAAGATGAGAATTTTTTCATCTTTTGTCCATACTCTTCAACTATAGAAAAATATAAGCTGGTCAAGACTGAAGAAAGAGATTGAAAGAGCACAACAGGACTAATAATAATTTATTTTAATTACCGTGGTCTTTTCTCAAGAGCTTGAAACCACATTGCTTTCGTAATTTTGAAAAATTGAAATAAGAGAAAAAATTACGAAAAATTAACAGAGAAAGATAAGTATAAAAACACAACAAAATTACCTAACAATGATTACCTAGTTCTTAATACACGTTTTGATCCAATTTTCTTTGTTCATACAAACATAAAAATTATAATAAATAAAAATAATATAATTATAGTATATAATATAAATAATGTATAATAATATAATAAATAAAATAATTAATAATATAATATAATATATAATATAAATAATACCTAATAATATAATAAATAAAATAAATAATAATATAATATAATATACAATATAAATAATACGTGATAATATAATAAATAAAATAAATAATAATATAACATAATATAATATACAATATAAATAATACATAAAAATATAATAAATAAAATAAATAATAATATAATATAATATAATATAATATACAATATAAACAATGCATAATAATATAATAAATAAAATAAACAATAATATAATATAAATAATACATAATAATATAATAAATAGAATAAACAATAATATAATATAAATAATACATAATAAAATAATAAATAAAATAAATAATAATATAATATAATATACAATATAAACAATACATAATAATATAATATATTATACATTATATATTATATATCATAATAAATATAATAAATAAAATAAATAATAATATAATGTATTATACATTATATATTATATATCATAATAAATATAATAAATATAATAAATTGGACGAATTTATACATTCGATCCAATAATAAATTAATTACGCTCCAATGCCCATTTCATAAACTGAATAATAATCTGGGGGGCTCGTTTTATGAGCCGAATATTTTCGGAACTAGTGTTCTACTCTTTCTCTCTATCTCACTCTAATTGCAAGAGGGTGACACATCTAGAAAATGAGTTTTTCTGGACGAAAGGTAGAAGGAATAGCTGGCATACTTTCGAGCAGGACTGTATGGTCGTTCGCGGCGTGTTTTATTGAAAGGATTCGCGACATAGGCGGCGCGTTTTGACGGGGACCCCGCGGATCGCATACGAAATCAGCGTGGATCTCTTTAACCCTAGCCTAAGAGTTTTATCTCTGGTGGACGCGCGTCGACGAGCGTGCAAATTATACCTCGGTCGCTCAGCGCTGTAACGAAAGTTACATTTTGAAAATTTCAAGAATGAATCATCGTTAACAATTAACTTTAATTTCTCACAGTTTGATTCGACAAATGTCAATTGCCATACTACCAATAGTATTATTACTATACTACCAATTAAATTCCTTAATTACAAATGAAGAATTGGTAATAAAATGACAAAATAGTATTCCAAATAGCGTACTGCACTTTTCTTTATTCACATATATTATTATTTGCCCGTGTATATTAATATCAATAATAATTAGATGATATAATGCTATATGATATTATATTATAATGGAAAATTCATTTGATATTATAATATTATATACATTGAAGAACATAACAAATTTGTATTTTTATTATTATATTCGCAGAGAATTTATAGTGTTATGCAATATACATTGGAGAGTTTGTCAAATTTTTATTATTACTGTTATATTAGTGTTTTCATTTGTATTTTGTTATCATTGGTGTTGATACAAAAGGGCCAAAACTCGAAAGAAGTGTGGAATATTTGAAACACTATGATAATTCAAGGTATTTCTTTCATTGTAAATATATACAATTACTATTACTGGTATTGATACTATGTATATATTAGTATTATAATATACATTATATTATACTAGACTGGATTATATTATAATACATTATATTATACTATACTGGATTATATTATAATACATTATATTATACTATACTGGATTATATTATAATACATTATATTATACTATACTGGATTATATTATAATACATTATATTATACTATACTGGATTATATTATAATACATTATATTATACTATACTGGATTATATTATAATACATTATATTATACTATACTGGATTATATTATAATACATTATGTATTATACTATACTGGATAATATAAATAAAATTAATAAATATATTATATACCAATGTCAATATATAATATACAGGGTGTTCGCGTTATTTTTGTCCAGCGCTTTTCTTGAAAACAGCGGAGGACAAAGTTCTAAAACAATTTTCTATGTTCAGAGAATTTTCTCACGAAATTAAGGTGACCTTTAATTTCTCATATGGAATTCTATTTTTTTACTTGTCGCGTCAAGACGAATTCACTACACTATATATTATTATATGTGCAGAATATAATACTAGTATTTTAGTATTGCTATACGGTACGTAGGTAAGTAAATTCTACTTTTGCTGCATTATAATATGTTATGATATATTATATGTATTAGTATATATTATAATATATATCCGATATATTATAATAATAATATTATTATATAATACTATTATTATAATATATTGGAGCATATATCTATTAGTATAATATTATTACAATATATATCCGATATATCATAATAATAATATTATAATATAATACTATTATTATAATATATCGAAGTATATATCTATTATTATAATATTATTATAATATAATACATCGGATATATATTATAATAATATTATACTAATAGATATATACTCCAATATATTATAATAATAGTATTATATAACAATATTATTATTATAATATATCGGATATATACATATTATAATATATACTACAATATATATTATATTATATATAATATATCATAACATATTACATACTATTATTATAATATATACTAATATATATAATATATCATATTATAACATATTATACACTATTACTATAATATACACTAATATATATATAATATATCATAACATATTATAATGCAGCAAAAGTAGAATTTACTTACCTACCTACCATATAGCAATACTAAATACTGAAACGAAAGTAAAAAAATCAGATATTATATGCAATCGTGCAGCGCAAAGCGTAACGATGAAACTGAAAAACCTGCTGCACCTGAGTGGACCAATAAAAGAGCAGCCGATTTTCCTATTTTCAATCTTCCTGTTCAGAACGTTCTCGCCGATGCGTCCGCGGTCCCGTGAGCGTGAGCTTGCGATATTCGGGGGGCGAAAGAAAAGCGTTTCCGACATATTTCATGCGGGGAAAGATAACGCGAAACGGTCACGTGAAACGTGTCAGAAGGAACTATGAAGATTTATCGCGGCCGGGATCGCTCGCCCCTGCCGCCGGACGATCGATAATTCCTTCCTCGTTTGCTTGCAGGGCCGCGAGCTTGCAAGCCCGTTTAGAACGCGATAAAGTCGTTAACGCGCATTATCGTCGGCCAGGCCTTTCCCAAGGCCAAGCCGCCCGCCTGAATAATACACGTCCCGTTTTAACACACGCCCGCGTACACGTGCATCGTCGCTTTATAGATCGGCGCCTCGTCTCTCTCTCTCTCTCTCTGTTGCTCTCTCATTGTCGGGCTCGAGCTTTCGGTAAGCGAGGCTTCCTCCCAACTGATAATTTTCTATTCCTTTTCGCACCTTTCGGCGCGTTCGTGCGCGCTGAAAAGTTCGAGAGCGATTCAATTCTCTTTGACAGAAATTTTTCTTTCTTTTTTTTTTTTTTTTTTTGCTTTACGGTACCACTTTGTTGGCATGAATTTGTTCTCTATCTACAATTAAGGTTTCAGAAAAGTTTTTGTTATACTCGTTGCTATTATTGCTGTGTTACACTTCATTTTACTATTTAGTGTTTTGTTATACCCTTGCACTGTATTATTTATTATTTTGTTATACTTTGTTGTACTTCATTTTTACTATCTAGTATTTAGTTATATACTATTGTCACATGAATTCGTTTCCATCACGTTGAGAGCTCGGGAAACTGAGATTCGGGAAACTTTTTGTTATGCTATTTACTATTGTTGTGTTATGCTTCATTTTACTATTTAGTGTTTATTGTTTTATTATACTTTTGTACTGTTTATTTATTATTTTATTATACTTTGTTGTACTTCATTTTTACTATTTAGTATTTATTTATATCACATGAATTCGTTTCTATCGACGGTTAACCCTGAGAGCTCGAGAATTATAAATTATAATATTTATCATTTTACTATTATTTTAGTATTTATTTAGTATTTGTTTATTATTTCATTGTAATTCATTACACTTCATTTTTACTATTTAGTATTTTAGTACTATCTATATACTGTTAGTGTTGTATTTATATTTTATCATCATACCACATTTCAATTCATTATTTTATTGTACCACTTTTCAATACGCAACGAGATATATTAGAAAGATGAACCTTAAGAGGTTTGTAAATTCTGCAAATTCAACCCTTTGCAGACGTACAACATACACAAACATTCCAAACCCTGAAGAATTGAATCACTCTCGAATCTTTACATCATCTCGCGTCATTATTGGAACAACTCATCATCGGAAATTGCCAGCGTGCACGCTAAACCATTCGTGGAGAGCAGATTTTGTTGACGCATCGTCAAAAGACATCTCCTTTGCGAAAACAAGCGATCACATAATTCGATCGAATAAAAAAAAAAAAGAACGCAAATCCAAATGTACGTGTCGTACATACAGGCAGTACAATATATACCAAATAATACAGTTGACCTAACGACGACTCAGAGATTCGAAACCCTTCCTCCGAACACCGAAGCAATCGGATCCGAACCGATGGTTAAATCCCCATCGCTCCCAAATACGCGTACACGACACCCAACCAAACAGATGACACGCTCGCAGTAATTTAATAACTATCCCGTTTCCTGGCGAATTATGCCAAACCGCGGGCTGCTGAACAGACGACAAGACAAACGCGCGAACAGCAAAATAAAACCGAAATATTTCCCGGCGATGTCGACGAAGAAATTCTTGAAGAGCGTGCAGGAGGTATGAGCATACGAGAGAGAAAAAGAAAGAGAGAGAGAGAGAGAGAGAAAGTTCGTGTGTAAGAGAGGGAATTTTATCGAGCCGCACGGGTGGAATCGGCGGGTTACAACACAAATTTCGCCGATTCGTATCCCGAAACGGCCAACAAGGGGATCCACCGTAGGATAGGAGCCGACCGTTTAATATATAAATATGTAAATAATGCGCTGCCGCGAGTATCTTTCATGCAGGGCCGGGAGGTTCAAGCCGGTGGCAGCTAACTTATGGCCGGGACCAGGAAGACCGGCTTCAGCCGCGCTGCTTCATCCATAATGGCGTTCCTCGCTGCGAATCTATCGTCACGTTTTAAACATCCGCTGACGCGTTCGCCGGCCCCCCTTCACCTTCGGTCCGCCGAACCGGGGGAAATTCACTTAACCCCTTACGACGTTTGTGCGACGAGTATACCCGTCGTGGAAAAGGATGGAACATTTTCGAGTATTTTCGTAACACGAAAAATATTCGTTGCACATTTATTGTAAAATCTAGGTAAAAAGGATCGTGCTTTTGCACGTTTATTGTAAAATCTAGGTAAAAAGGATTGTGCTTTTGCACATTTATTGTAAAATCTAGGTAAAAGGATTGTACGTATTTGTAATTTTAGAACACGTTTTAGAACACTTCGTGGCAAAGAAAATTTCCAGTTGAGGATATTTATGTTTTTTACAATAATTCCAATTAGAATTATTTGTTTATATAATAATAATAATAAATATATAATAACAATTCCAATGAAAATTTATTTGTTCGTAATAATTATATTCCAATTAAAAATATTTATTTATCTATTTATTTTTGTTAATTTTATTTTTCTGGTTCGCGGACCGTAACGAGTGACCGTATACAATAATTCGCCGCTTTAATTTCCAGTTGAAGATGTTCAACCCCTAGCGCTGGTCAGCTATGGTTCGCGGACCATAACGAGTGACCTTTTCTACCTTTCTTTTCCCAACTAATCCCAATGTTTTCTCTTTTTCTTACGGAACTTTTTGAGGTTAAACGTCGTTAAAGCACAGAAGCCATTTTAACACTAGAGTCACTAGAATGTAACTATTTACACTAGAGTTACCAGAATTACGAAAAATAACTAATTTACAATTTTCCACAGACATCTTACAATATATTTATAACAGTGTTGAAGTTTCTCTACTATTCAGTGAAATATATAAATAGAATTTCTTTGCTACGAATATTCTATACTTCGGTTGTTCTTTTCAGCAGTTCTAGTGTTAATCAGTTAATCTTGGTTAATTAATGTCTTAAGAACTTTAATTTCTTTGTTAGAAATTTTGTATTTTAGTCGTCAGCAATTAGTATATATCTGTAATATTTCTGCAAAAGAGTGTGCATCGCTGTTTTGTATGTTTAGAAAAGAGATGATACAAATTAAACAGTAATTCGAATTAATAGAGAGACAATTTTTCTTTTGTTTAACCAACACGTCCGATGCAGGATAATTTTTTACAATTTCCAATAACGAAAAAAATTTTTTTTTGTTCAATTGTATAATTGTATATTCCATTTTGTTTAACTGTATATTTCAAAATGGTCATTACGTTATACACTGACTGACATTTAATGATATTTGATAACAATTATCATTATCATACAATGTCGTTAAATATTATATAAATTGCCACTGTGTATCATTATTATTATTATACTGATATTAAAATTGAAATTGTCAATTTAACGAGAAGTAATTTAAAAAGATAGAAACGACAACGACATAATGCATCGAGCATGGGATTTCTGAATATGATTTACTACTTCCGTAGTACTTCTCGTTTCTTTTCGGTAATTCTGTAATTTTTGTCCCACGTCGTTTCACCTCGTCACAAATGAATAAACGAGAGAGTGACTAAAGAGAATCAAAGTTGAACATCGGAGTGGCCAGATCCCGGCGATTCGAAGAAAGTAAAGGTAGAAAGAAAACGGCGAGTTGGCGGAAGCTCGTTAAGATTGGAACTGGGACGCTCGAGATAGCAACAAGTCGATTTTTCTCGTGGAAAGAGCTTGGCGGCTCGCGTGACGCTCCTCGCCCAGCCCTGACCCGTTCTCAAAAAAAAAAAAAAAAAAAAAAAAAACGAGCAACCGGGAAATCTTTCCCTTTAGACTAGAAAATAACTGCCAGTCCAAAATTCTTTCCCCTCGAGAAAACCTCTCGAGTTTGTAAAAATTGGAAAAGTTTATTTTCGCAGAAAGTTGATCCGTTCAAACTTTGCATCTTTGAAACTCTTTCCTCGGCTAGAAAACGATTGAAAGATCAAAATTCTTTTCTTCTTTTTCTGTTTGTCTCTCGCAGAAAAACTTTCGAGTTTCTAAAAGTTGGAACAATCCATTTATGCAGTGAGCGAAACTGGAGAAATTAATGATAAAATTGGATCAATTTGAATTCTATTCCAACACTGAAATTTTCCCCGGAGAATTTCTTTTCTCTCCAGAGTTGCAGCATTTTTCAACTATGCAGAAATCGTGAAATTGTGTTTAAACATTGAGAAATTGGAATAAGTTCTGACCTGTTCTCGAAAAGAGCGTGAAACGTTGAGATCAATCAGGATTTCAAGCTTCTCTTTTTGGTCAAAATCGTAAGAAGACTGACGAAGTGCTGAAACACAAAATTACAAAATTACAAAAAACTTAGTATATATTACACGAAATATTATTATTATATTATATCTCATATTATATTATATCATATTTTACAACAATCGCAAGAACTTATATACAGTTTATTGCAATTTTAATATTAATTCAATATCATATTAGTTTTAATATACATATTATACATTATACATAATATTTAATAAACGTCATATATATTTTAATGTAGATATTATTCTACATTATTTTGCATCACGTTGAAAATCACAAATATATCTGCACCAAAATTTATAAGGATAAAGAATCTGATAAAGAACTTAATTAAACATGAAAACAAAATTAAAATGTACAAAGTATTGAAACTATTAAAAATTATTATATATTACATAACCATCCTCCATTAGACAAATCCCCCTTTCTGCAAAATAAAACACGTAGAAACCAAAAAAGTAAAATCTCCCAACAATCGAGTTGAATCGAAGATTATTACTTAGAACCGCGAAATCCACGAGATGTGAATTCACTTCACTCCTCGAGCAATTCGAAAGGTAGTCAGAAAAGCAAGAAAACAATCAAAGTCAAACGCAAAACTCGGTTTAACGAAGAAAGCAACCAAAATCAACACCTAACCCAAAAAAAAGAGAAAGATTAAAATACAAAAAAAAAAAACAAGAAAGAAAGAAGAAAGAAAAAAAGTCAAAAATCCCAAGACAATTGCGCGTGAAGTGGAAAATAATAAAGTTTTCTAGATGAAAGAGGCCAATTGAAACGAAGAACAGAAACCTTCCGAACAGTCGAAGATAGTCAAAAGTCCGCAGGACTTGTTCGTCCGTCCCTGAGGAGGAGACGAGAGAGCGCAGCCGTGTGCCGACGTCGACAATAGTTTCGGGCCGGAGCCGAGTGAAACAATTCCGGTGAGGAGAAGGAGGGGGGGGCGGCGGGAGGGGGGAGCGGGGGAGAGAGGCCCAAGAAGGGGAGGAAGACTCCGGCCCGTCACAATAAAAGCCCTTCGACAGTGGATGTGACAAAAATGAATTGTTATATTGTTTTAACAAATGAAGGGAGGGACCGGTCACCCGGTTCGGCCCCCTCGCCGTCTGTCCCAGTCCACCGGGACCAGGGGACCCACTCCTCGGTTCACTTTCTTCGTTTTCTTTTCCCTTTTTTTTCTTCTTTTTCCGCCTGTTTGTTTCCACACACAACTCCACCGCGTGTATTATGTATCTGGAACCTCCTCTCTCTTTCTCTCTCTCTCTCTCTCTCTCTCTCTCTCGCTTTTTCTCGTTCGCTAGAGAGTATAACTCCTCGTCGTCGTCGTGGTTTTCGTCGTCGTCGTCGTCGTCGTCGTCGTTCGGTCTCCTCTCTGCGCGTTGGCTGGTTTTGCAGAGCGCGCGCGAAGCACGTGTTTTGCCAGTTCCTATTGTTTCCTGTATGATAAATGGGCCCGGGGACGTCTGTCCGGCTGGGACCGCCTCGTACACACACCGGCCTCCTCTCTCTCTCTCTCTCTCTCGCTCTCTCTCTCCTTTCGGCCTCTCGATCCCTCGATAGGTTCGGCAACACCCGTGGAATTCCTCGTTCCACGGCACCGCGGCCCCGAACCCGTTTCCCTCGCTACTGGGTTATTTTCATTGATCTTCTTCCAGTCCACGAGGATTTTTCGATTAACGAACCGGATCACTTATAATCGGCCCATTTCATTCCGCCGTATCTCGCTTTTTACGCCACGTGGTGTAGCAATGTAATTTTGTAATGAGATACGGGTCGCGTTGTATTATGGTTTTATAGTATAATTTCATGACGTGTATATGTGATTCTTGTTACGTATTACACCATAATTTCATATTGTTCTATAGTATAATTATATATATATATATAATTATACTATATTATGTATAATATAATTCTCAATGTACTGTGTATATATATATACTTAATTCTTGTTACATATATAAATCTATAATGTAATGTTTATTATTATTATTATTATTATTATTATTATTATTATTATTATTATTATTATACTATAATTCCTATCGTATATTCCTATTGTATTATAATCCTATATTATATTAAGCTAATATATATTATTATATTACATAATACTATATTATATTATATTATAGTGTACTACATTATACCATAGACTATGTTATATTATATACTATGTTATAATATAATATTATATACTATGTTAAAGTGTACTATAATATAATATAATATTATACTATATACATAATACTGTATTATATTATATTATATTATAGTATACTACATTATACTATAGACTATGTTATAGTGTACTACATTATATTGTACTATAGATTAGATTAGGTAATATAGTATACTATTATACTAACCTTATAATATATATATATATATATATATATATATATATATATATATATATATATATATATATATATATATATATATATATAT
>NW_025109483.1:75303-88995 GCF_011392965.1 Frieseomelitta varia
AATATATATATATATATATATATATATATATATATATATATATATATATATAATATGAGGTTAGTACTAACCTCATATTATACATTATATTATAATTTTCTATTTATTATAGTTCTATAGTATAATTTCACATATATATACCATAATGTGTAATTAATCTATTACCCTTGTTATGTGACAAAGTATACTATAATTCTATAGCACAATTATAAAAAATCCTGCAACTTGAGACAAATGGTATTCATAAATCACACGTATATTGAAAATTTCATATAGCTTCACTATAATATCAGTATAATAATGACCACCGCAATAATCATTGTATAACTATTTGAATTACTTGATTTGATAATTAAATTATTTCTAAATAATATTAGATATTCAACATAATCGTTGAATATTATATATATAAAATTGAATTTAATAATTAAATTACTTTTAATGTTAATATAAATATCATATAAAATATTAATATATTAATGCATGAACCGAATTCAATAATTGAATTATTTATGATGCTAATACGAATTAATTGATACATATTAATACATTGGTGTATGAATCAATATAGTAACGTGATGTATTAATCTGACATTGAATATTGTATACGAATACAATTGAACTACATGAATATTGTACATGCATTAATGTAATATCGATTATTATACGAGAGCATAAATAAATTCGATGATTAAATTATTTACAACGTTCATCAGCCAGCGATTCATTCTCCTGCAACTGTCATAAACAAATGTTCTCGTTGCAAAGGATCGAACCGTGCCACAGAAACACTTAATACGCACACATAACAAACTGCACGTTCGGTTTTTGCGTATTATGTAAAACGTATCGTTTCGAGTCGCGAAATTTTATTCAATCCGGTGGTTCCCCCACGACGACAGAGGCAAGAAATCGAAAGCATCGGGGGGGAACCGAACGACGATCCCGAATCCAGAGAAGCAGAAAAATCCGGCACGTAACCGGGCGAAACATTCCCGTATCGGCACGATTATTTATCATCGTTTAATTCAATTAAAAATCCGCGCGTAAAAAGGGCCCGAACGAAAACATTCCGCCAGTCGTAAACTCGGGCCCCCCTCCTACCGGTGCCCACCGCCCCCTCTCCGTTCTTTTCTTTATTTCTACGGCCCGGAGCGGGCCATTTTTCGAATATATACGACGTTTCGACGACAGCATTTCGCCACGGACCACTCGTTAAATATCAACAAACTAACCAACATCGTAATTAATTTCATCGGGGCCCTCGTATGGCCCTTCGGGGAGATCTTCATTCTTATTGCTCGCCCGATGATAGAATAGAATGTTGATTTTTATGTTATACAGTACAGTATATTATATTTTATATTTTGTATATATAGTATAGTATATTATATTTTATATTTTGTATATATAGAATAGTATATTATATTTTATATTTTGTATCTTGTATATAGAGTATATTTTACATTTTTTAGATTATATTATATATATAGTATATTTTGTATATATAGTAGAGTATATTATATTTTATATTTTATATATACATAGAATAGTATATTATATTTTATATTTTTTATATATAGTACAGTATATTATATTTTATATTTTGTATTTTGTATATACAGTATATTTTACATTTTTTACATTATATTATATATATAGTATATTTTATATATATAGTAGAGTATATTATATTTTATATTTTATATATATAGTTTAGTATATTATATTTTATATTTTATATATATAGAATAGTACATTATATTTTATATTTTATATATACATAGAATAGTATATTACATTTTATATTTTTTATATATAGTAGAGTATATTATATTTTATATTTTATATATATAGTATAGTATATTATATTTTATATATTGTATTATGTGTATAGAGTATATTTTACATTTTTTACATTATATTATATATACAGTATATTTTATATTTTGTATATATAGTAGAGTAATATTTTATATTTTATATATATAGTTTAGTATATTATATTTTATATTTTATATATATAGAATAGTATATTGTATTTTATATTTTATATATACATAGAATAGTATATTATATTTTATATTTTGTATTTTGTATATAGAGTATATTTTACATTTTTTACATTATATTATGTATATATAGTATTTTTATATTTTATATTTTGTATATATAGTAGAGTATATTATATTTTATATTTTGTATATATAGTAGAGTATGTTATATTTTATATTTTATATATATAGTATAGTATATTATATTTTATATTTTATATATATAGTATATTTTATATTCATATAGTATATAATATATATTTTTATACTGATTTGAATAGTGATCAGAAAAGTGTGTAAGAAAAATTAATGACCTAAATATAAGGGTCAACCGCGAATGTTTATACATTAGTTGCGAATAATAAGAGTTTCCTTTCGAAAGAATTCTCGTTTTTACTGCTCGTTCACGGATGATCTGTGCGTAGGTTGGAGATTAATTAATCATAAAAAGAAAAAAAAGAAAAAAGAAAGAAATCAGTTGAAGAGAAAGGTAATCGACTCGGTGAGCCGTTTTCACTGAGCTGCTTTGCATATATTCGTCATAAATCATCCGTCGAAAAATAGACAGAGCAATTAGACGAAGCGAGTATAACTGCTGGATTTCAATGGGAATTCTCTCTTCGTGAGAATCAATCATCGATCGATACCGAGATCCATCGTACACTTTCCATTCTCAACGGCTCACGTGTTTTTAATAAAATTATTGAACACACTGTTTCGTAATATATTTTTTTCAACGATCAAACTTAGATTAATTTACCAATAGACTACACGCGGACTTTTGCGCATTGTGCAGCAAACTTTAAAGCGCGAAACTACACGTGACAAACACGGAAAAATGTATAAAATATCGAAAGTGGAACGTTTTCTATGATACTTCGTTCATATTATATTATCATTATTAATTTATTATAATAATAATTATTATTAATATTATTAATATTATTATTATTATTATTAATATTATTAATATAATTATTATTATTATTATTATTAACATGTATGTGTATGATACTATAATGGTTAATTGGACTCTTGCGATGGAATGTTTAAATCCTCCGATTTTACTAAAAATATATAAAACATTGAAAATGCGTTTCATTTGCGATTCTTTTCAATCAATTTATATTATCAACTTCTATTTTGTAACATATTACATATAATAATTATATTATACATATTATTAATACATATATAATATATAGTATCTATAACAATAATATTATATATATAGTATATACAATAATATAATAATAATATATAACAATAAAACTCTTATCAGACCGACAACGAAAATGGCGCGAAAATTTGAAAACTCCTCCAACTGCGAAACTTTCCCCGCCGACGATTGGAGAGAAAATTGAAATTGATTGGCGAATGGAGGAAGGTGGACGGACGAGCTGCAAATTATTGCACCTTTCCCCTTTCTCGCCGATGGGTCATCGACAGTCGCCAACGCAACCGAGGAGACCAACGCCACCCTCTTTACCGAGCGGGTTGGAAGAGAGAGAGAGAGGAGTCGCGCACGCTGCAGCAGGGGGTCCGTAAACACTGGCCGCACACAGGCATAAACATACATAAACACCGTGGATATATATAAGTTGGTAGCTTCTGAAATCCGTGGCTGATCCAGGAGCGATAGTGTTGGGACGCGCAGCGGGCAGTCCCAGCTACCACGGCACCCAACGATCTATGGTCGTGACGAGAATCCGGTGACCATTACCGTCTCGTCGGATCCATACGCCACGCCGTGGCTAATTTTTACCCATTACTCTCTTTTATTGCCCTACGCGCGTACGTACAGAGCGCATTCGCGTAGAGTGCAATTGTTTTTTTTTTTTTTTTTTCACCTAACCTAAAATAAAACCTAACCCCTCTTGCGCCGGAATATTCGAAACGTGCCACGCGCGTCGAGAATTCTTCGAAAGTGTCACCAAAATTGCAACACTTTTCTCGGTTTTTTTTAAGTATATTTAAGTGTAACTCAGGCAAAACGAATGATAAATTTATTACTTATCAATAATTTCTACTGGTTACTATACTATGATAATTACTATGCTATAATAGTTGCTATTTTTGTAATTAACTAGTTACTATATCTAGTAACTATGTCTATAGTTATTTACTCTATATCATACCAACGAGTTCAGAAAGAAAGCGACAAGTTATTGTGTACGGTTCGGTCACTCGTTATGGTCCGCAAACCAGTTGCCAGCGCAAGGCGTCAACTTCAGACGGGCTTTTAAGGGTGTGAAATTTTAAAAAAATTGATTTTTTTTTTTTTTTTTTTGCATATTCTTAAAGGATATAGTTTCGAAAATACATCTCTGTAATCTTACATGCGAACTCCTAAAATTAACGAAGTTATGGGTGTTTGAAGGACGCGAGTGTCTTATTACCGCAATATTAAACTTTAAAGGCATTTTTCTGAAAACTATATTTTTCAGAACGGTGTCCACGATATCTCAACATCTACTTGACCAATTGAATTAAAATTTTAAGTATGCATTTAGTACATATGTGACTATAGCCCCTACCAGAATCAACCAAAAAATTTTATTTTTTATATTTTCTTAGGCTTCCGAAGTTTAACAGAAACACGCAAAAATCGATAATCGCACTTCAAAGTATCGCCAATTTTTTAATTACCGACATTTTTCTTTTATGTTGGTACCTGCTATAGCCAAACTCATACTAATTAAGAAACATTCACGTTTTTTTATTTCCGACAAGCAGAATGGCCGGAATCATGGACACCATAAGACGACCTTTTTTAAAATTGACTATGTTTGAGAGTATACAGTACCACTAATTTTAACTTGTTCTGTTCCAAAAAATTTTAAAACGTCGTTGAAATACGTGCAAATAATACTTGTAAATTTGACTGCAAAAGGTATAATAGTTTCTTTGGAAAAAATTTCCAAAGAAAGTTAAAAAAACACGCAGATCACACTAGAATACCTCCTTAAATTTGACTCGTCTTCTTTCCATTCGGGTGACCGTACACACATAAATTGTACGTTTGACTATTTCACTCTCATTTCTCATTTCTCCAATTCTCATTTGTCAGCTGGTATCGAATCGACGCGATAATAAAAATTAACGTCAATCACGCGTGAATGGTAATGTGAATTTATTATTGTTATTTTTAGAAATAATGTAGGATTCTCGTTTGAATTAATTTGATCAAGTATTTGAAACAAATGCTCTGTAAGCTGCGTTAACAATGATCACGTATGAAGATTAGGAAGTATTAGAACATTTATTCAAACGAAAGATGAAAATGATTTCTTTCAATGGTTAAATAATAAATAATATGTTTCGCGATATATTGGAGTATGCCACTTTAAGTAACAATCACTGTATGCAAGATAAATAAATAAAATAAATATTCGTCAATGATAAATGGATCTAATAATATCTTTAATAGGTATGTTATATGTAATAACATATTCGAGTGTACTATTTTAAATAACATACAGTGTGTATGTGAAATAAATGAATAAAATAAATATTCGTCAAAGATGAACAGCTTTAATAACATCTCCAACAATATATTTTCAATGTTACTATTTTAAATAAACGCTCACTGTATATGAAATAAATAAAATAAATATTCATCAAAGATGAAGAATATTTATAAATATATTTAATAATATGAGTGTACCATTGTATGTGTAAATTGGAGTGTACACTCACTGCATATGAAATAAATGAAACAAACAAAATAAATATTCGTCAAAGATGAATATCTTTAAAAATATGTTACATTTAACAGTATATTCGATGATGTACCTGAGTGCACCATTTTAAATAATACTCAGTATATGTGAAATAAATAAAATAAATATTCGCCAAAGATGAACAGCTCTAGTAATATCATTAACAATATATTTATGCGTATTTTAAATAACACTCACTGCAGATAATAAACAAGTAAATAAAACAGATGTTCATAGGGGATGAATAATTTTAATAACAGTTATATATTTAATATATATATTAATTACACAAATTTAATATATTATTTAATATATATATAATTATATAAATTTAATATATTTAATATATATATAAAATTATATAAATTTAATATACTTAATATATATATAAAATTATATAAATTTAATATACTTAATATATATGTAAAATTATATAAATTTAATATATTTAATATATATATATAAAATTATATAAATTTAATATATTTAATATATATATAAAATTATATAAATTTAATATATTTAATATATATATAAAATTATATAAATTTAATATATATATATATATATATCCAAGTGTACGAGCTTTAAATATCGTTTGAATAATTTGATCAAGAGATGAACAAACGAAAATAAATGTTCGTCGAAGATCGCGACGCCGTCATCGACAACTGTGGCACAGCGGGGAAAGCTTCTGCGTCGCAGAAGAAAAGGGTTAAACGACCTCGTGGCATCGTTTCCGCGAGTCAGATAAACCCGCAAACACGACGACCACTGCGATAACAGTCTGTTTTACTACGCTACGTGGGTTGAATCCGTTGCGAGCCACCGGTGACTGGCCTCCCTTCGTCAAATCCAGCGTTATTAACCAACTATAGCGGCTGGAACATCCTCCGTAGGAACCCTAGACACGGCTACCGTGATTTTTGATTATCAGAGACATTTTTTCCCCCCGACGAAAGTCCCGCCGATCAGATAAGTTTCGATCGAAGGGTAGCTGCCGAGAGAGAAAGAGAGTAAGCTTCGTCTTCTCGCTTTTAACTTTTCATCACCGTTGCCATACGTTCGCAGTATGCGCCTTCAACCCTTTGCATATATTCGAGGAAATATTTTTACAACATAAATTCGACAATTTATTCGCGACAAATAATAATGAGTAATAATTAACGTAAATAATAAATAATAATTTATAATCATTTGGGTGAGATTCACAGTTGAATTTATTCATTTTACTCATCCTTGAGTCACTTGTCGTTGGGAGTCAAAAAAGTTTAGGTCCATTTTGTTGGAACTTTTCGTTCGATTAATTGCTATCAGAAAGGATATGAAATTATTTGATTAATTACTTCGAGTTTTTGCAATATAATGTAAATTATTATAGTTATTTATGACTACTTGAGGGCTGAGCAAACTGTGGATTGTTATATACTTATAAAGAGTATTAAAAAAAGAGCTTGTGGAACAAGCGAAATATGAAGAAATATGTAAAATTACTATAAAGTCATTTTATATTCATACATAATATACCATAAAAATTAAATTAATATATGTAATAAATATTATATTATATGTATTAATACTGTAATAATAATTATAATATACGTATATGAATGTAATATAATATACCTAATATATATATTATATTAATATACCTAATATATATATATATATATTATATAATATACGTAATATAAATATCTTTTACATTCTGATATTTCATCACAATTACAAAATTTTATGCAAATTCCTACTTTCCAAAAAAAAAAAACAACCAAAAAAATAAAAGTTTTACAACAAAATACCGAATGTCATACGAAGCACCATATTTTTTACGTACGTTCGTCTCTGCAATTTTGAACTTTCAAAATTTCTCATACAATTCACACGCTACAATTTATAATTTTACGATACACAAATTATAATCGAAATGAACAACATGAAATATCTAAACACGTACAAATATATACGTGCATATATTATCGAAAAACCAAATACAATACTTGGATCAAGACACAAATGTATCAAAATCCAGCAGATTTGCACTGAGACTCAAGTAAAAAAAAAAGGAAGCTCAAAATATACTAAAATATAAAATAAGCTCAAAATATACTAAAATATAAAATAAGCTCAAAATATACTAAAATATAAAATAATAATATACTAAATACCAAATATATAATAATAATAAACTAAAATATACTAAAATACTAAAATATACTAAAATACTAAAATATACTAAAATAATAACATACTAAATACTAAATATATAATAATAATATACTAAAATATACTAAAATACTAAAATATACTAAAATACTAAAATATACTAAAATACTAAAATATACTAAAATACTAAGATATACTAAAATACTAAAATATACTAAAATACTAAAATATACTAAAATATAAAATAAGCTCAAAATATACTAAAATATAAAATAATAATATACTAAATACTAAATATATAATAATAATATACTAAAATACTAAAATATACTAAAATATAAAATAATAACATACTAAATACTAAATATATAATAATAATGTACTAAAATATACTAAAATACTAAAATATACTAAAATATACTAAAATACTAAAATATACTAAAATACTAAAATATACTAAAATATAAAATAAGCTCAAAATATACTAAAACATAAAATACAAATTTCTCAAAACTATCATTTCAATACCCCGCATACTTCCGCGTTTCTCCCCCTCCCGCTCCAAGAAGAAAAAAGAACAAATCACAACACATCGCCTGACAGAAGCGTCGAAATGATCGACAGCACGGCCAAGGATGCTGTATTGCAAATAAACAACGCGCTGCTCTCTCCGAAGCGAGGCGAGGCGAGGCGAGGCGAGGCGAGGCGAGGCCTCAGGAAAAATGATCGAACCCTGTACGCGCGGGGGTAATAGGATCCGCGAGGGCCCCGATCGCCGCAGTTAGACACGATAAATCCAGCGCGGAATTAATTGCCGTTTGGTGCTGTCCGGTCGCGCTGGGTCCGATCCGGGTCCCATGGCCGTGCAAAGCTCTCCTCACTGTCTCCACCACGAACCACCGGCAGGACCGATTTCGGTCCTCTTTCAGCCTCTTACGCTTTCTCTCTCTCTCTCTCTCTCTCTCTTTCTCTATCTCTCTCGTCCCTCGCATTCTACCTTCCCCCCTCGTGGCTCGGTCCGAACGTGGCCGCGACTGGTTGACATCCTACAAATAAAATCAGCCGCAGGAATGCCCGCGACGACACGCCGGGGCCTGTGGGACCTCTTCGAGTCTTCCTCCCTTCTTCTCTTGGAAACCCGGCGCTGGAGGGGGTGGGGGTGGGGGGGACAGAGATTTCGTTTTTCTGTCCCGTTTGCACTTTCGTCCCAGGCGAAGTGAAGTGTAGTCTCGGGGAAGTGTATACGTATATATATATATATACACAGGTGGGACGAGGATGTTTGCCGGGGCCTGGTCTTGGGACCACGGTCTCTTCTCGGACGTAATATATGGTAGCCTTAAGACAACGGTTTGGTAGAGGACGTATATACCTGGCCTGTGGCTGGCTGTCCCGTGTGGTATCCAGCCTCACTGACACATCGTCCTGCGCTGGATCTGTACGCAACGTGGCGAGCGTGTGTGCAGTGTGGGAGTCCACGTTTGGAAGGTTCCTTGGGCCGCGGAGACGAGTCGCAGCGCCACCTGGGACACCGCGGCGGACCCAGTAACATGCTGACTCCGGTTTGTTTAATTGTCGGTTAATTTACTGACACTCTGATCTCGGTTAATCGTGCCCTAATTTTGGTTTGGTCAACTTCTTGACGTTAACCTCTCCAGGTTAATCTCTATTGGCTAATTTCGGCTTACTCGCTGTTGGTTAATTATGTTTGATTGTGGGAGGAAGATGTTGTTGGTGTGTCGTGTAAATGGGCTTGTGCAGTTTTATATAGAGGAAATGATTAAAAGCTAGAAGCTTTTTTTCTAAAACTCTAAAGCGAAAGGTACATGCCTGTATTTATTTGATGCTTTATATAACAAATGATATATTAATGTCACATTATATGTTATATAGATTGTCGATTCATTTAATGTTTCAAAATCGTTATTCAATTAAATTAAATTATGTTGCGTTATAAAATACACGTGTAATTGAGAAATTTTGTAACCGTACGACAAACGTACTGTGTACGTATTGTACACTAACATGTATTAAGAATAAAAAGTGTACGCTGATTTTTGAGTGACAACGTAGAAGCGAATACTATATGATCTCTGATCATTGAATTAGAACCATTCACAATTTTATATATTTTTATGAATTTAATTACAAGTTTCATTAACTATTGTATTTATATCACTAAACGAACACGTGATATAAACTCAACGTTCATTCTGGAGGCAATAAAAAGAGAATTTTCAAGGATTTTCTACAATGAAAGGAAAAACTGAAAAGAGAGGGGTGAAAAACATTTTCCGTTGAAATTAATAATTCAGAGAGAACGTTTGTATCGATCGACAATGCACTGCCACCATGTTATAATTTACTTTCTACAATTTACTTTTGTTCCAAGAAACGACAAAACCGTTTTCAAGCTCTAATCAAACCATCCTCTACGATTAATAAAATTTATCATTAAATCAGCGTGTATTCAATTAAATTATTAAATTTACGTACGTACGAAATGACAGTTAATTGCGTTCAGATTGCCGCGCGAAATACATCATTTCACGAAGAGCGGAACAACGTATTCACACGCACTTATTCGCACATGAATTTCGTCTCGCAGTATTTCGGAACAGAACGCACGAAAATCCAGCAGAACGTCGGCGTCATCGATGATGCAAATTCCGCACCGGCGATAATCGGGAACAAATAAATCGCCAAATCGGCGATACGGGAGAGAAATCGTCACGGGAGGGTGGAGGGAACAATGGGGGCCACGCCGCGCCGAAGAAAGAATCGCCGAACGGAATGTTGTTTCTCCCCCCCTCCAATCGGGTGGAAGTTTGTCAGCGATGGAACGCGTTCGTACAACCCCACGTAAGCAACAGCGGCGGCTCGTGGTTCGCGCGCCACATTTGCCACGGGGCCTTGATTTACATGGAATCCCCTCGATCCGATTTTTTACCGAACGCTAATTCCCGTGGCCCGATATGGCTCCGCCGAGAGGGAAGAGAAGCTGCCCCGGCGCTTCGTATTCTCCTCCCACCATTGAGGGACAGAAAAAACTGTCTTCGTAGCCGACGCGGTGGCCAGTTATCATTAAAACGTCGCAGAAACTAATAAATTCCTCGGCCGTGCCCGACTTTATCCGTCGACGACTGCCTTCGATGGGCGGAAGATCGATTTAACTGGGCCCCCCTCGAGTTAACGAACGCATGGTGGTTTTTTGGTGCAAATATGGATGGAGAGAATAGGATAAATTGGGGAGGGGGGGGGGAGGTTAGTTAAATATATCAACCTCTTGTCTTTTAATATTGAGCCATACTCGCGATATAAGTTATGATTCTGTAAGAGAAAACAAATTGTGAAATTTTAATTCTTCAAAGTTTAAATTTAATTTCTTTAAATTGATAGGTATAAATTATAAGTTTCAATGTTTTACGTCTAAAATATTGTTGCAGTTGTAATAAGTAATGTTTATGTAAAAATACTGTAAGGAAGGAAATTGCAAGGCAAGGGATTGATGTATATAAATGTAAAGTATTAAGAAGACACATTAAATATATATATATATATATATATATATATATATATATATATGTGTGTGTGTGTGTGTGTGTGTCAAGTATATATACACGTTATTATAGGGAGACAATAAAGTATAAATATATGTACATACTGTGTTAAGTAAAGTATAAAGTATAAGTTGAAAATATATGTGTTAAGTATATGTATATATATTAAAATTGTGATCAAGTATTGAGCTGAAATATCTCAATATATCATATAGCTATGCTATTATATAGTTTGCACAGTTATGCAATGTATTATATCTTTTGAGCTCTTAAATTTGTCAAAAATCTAAAAAATATATAAAATAAATTAAGAACGTATTTCTCTTTAAAGATAATATATATATTTTTTTCATATAAATTAAATTTCATATAATTTCTCTTTAAAGATAATATATATATTTTTTTCATATAAATCTTTAAAGACAATATATATTTTTTAATATATTTAACTGTTATTCATTGAACCTCTTCTTAATAATATGTTATTCTTTATAAATGTGTTTCACCCTCTTTGAATAAGTAAATTAATTATTAAGGATAAACTAACTATTAATAATTCAATTAATAATTCAAGGTACAACAATGGCCTACATTGTTTCATAATGTCTCTTTTTTTTCTTGTACTTTTTATATTAGAAAATTAGTAGCACATTTTTGAAAATCCAAATCCAGCATTCAATGTTCAACTGTTTGTTACACATGGGACTAATAGTTCTACTACTTTCACAATAAGTAGTCAATAAACTATTTAACTTTATATTTGATATAACATATCTATTCAATAAATATAATATATCTATACAATAAATAACACTTGTAACTAAATTTCCTTCAAAAACAATCTCCAAAATGTGAATGGCCTAATTTAATACTCACAGATATTTATCATAACTGAGAATTATTTTTATGAGAAGAATTCATATTATGAAGACTGCATCAGCCAAAACTTTTGTGATATCAAATGATTAGCGACAAATTTCACCGCTCTTAATTCACTATAATTCAATATAGTTTAAATCAATGAACGTTTGAATCTTATAAAGTTAAATTTGTGTTATACAATTATAATTTCCTTCGTTTCACGTATTTTATTAATAGCCTAGATGATTATTTAACATACAAGACTTGGATAATAACAGGCAAGCAATGTGTTTATGTAAGAATTTTTATTGCTCTACCCTGGTATTATTTCTTCGAAACTACTATTATACATTTATAATAATATAACAATACAGTAACAACATGCTATAAAAAATGCAATAACTTTATAACTAATATAACATATTTCATTACATCTTATGAATCGAATTGAACTCGTTTCATCACGTCCATAAACAAACAACACCACCACTCCATATACTTGCCGCCAGAGATAATAAACAGAACAACTCTTGCATAATAATCCCCCTGCCCCTCCTCCTCAGAGAAAAAACCAAAGTGTCTCTGCATCGCTCTGCACCGATCAACCCCAACTGGAGAACGAAATAACTCAGTCAATCGAAGGTGAAGAACGAACAGTTGAACGACCTGCGAGAGACACAGCGGGATCCGGCTTGACGCCAGACTCCTTTTCGATTGCCGAGGTCCATCCCGACAGGCTCCGGGTACAGAAGAGACAGGAAAGCTCTAAAGAGCGCGGCGGTCCCGAGCCGATGCTTAAATCACTCCGGTCACTCAGCCTCTCGCGGCCTCAGATTGATGTAAGGCCGTGTTTTACATTCAATTCAATTGGGCAAAAAACTGCTATACCGCCGGGCATTGTGGCCGCGAGGCGAGCTCCCTTTCCGTGGACCCCACCGTGCAACAGGTAAACCGCGCTCGTTAGAACCGTCCCCGGGAGGAACCGGTGACACGAAATTGTCATTATCTATCACACGGTGAAACGAGGAGTACCTCGATCTCTCTCTCTCTCTCTCTCTCTCTCTCTCCCTCCCTTCTTGCTGGCTTTCCACTGAATCGAGGCGATAAACAGAGAGTCCACCGAGTGCACAGAGAGAGAAATGCATCTGCATGTATATGTGCAGAGTCGGTTTTATCCCTTCATCTTCGAAAAACGGCACCGATGGTGGAAGAACACCCTGTTTCGTTCGTTTTGCAGTTTTATTCCCCTTCTTCTTCTTCTTCTTCTTCTTCTTCTCTGGTTCTTTTTCTTTTTTTGGTCTTGTTGGGTTCCTTTTTTTTTTTTTTTTT
>NW_025109483.1:89250-97903 GCF_011392965.1 Frieseomelitta varia
TTTTCGTTTCGTCGGAGAGACGTGAGGAGATACCGGCGTGGTATTTTGCTCGCTATCGGGATCGAATCTACATAGGCGACATTATTCTCGACGACGTCGTTATTCGGTATGCGGGAATCCACGACGCCGCTTTTGACGTAAATTGCGAGGAGCGCCGGTCACGTTTCTGCTTTATTCCGCGGCCGTTCTTATTCCGCGACCGGTCGAACGACGTGCAGATATGTGTGCCGCCCGGTGTCGCGCGACACCCCACCCGGCTCCTGCTCCACATATGTATATGTATGTATATACGCGGTTTCTCGAAACGGTTTTTAATACCGGTGCAAGGTCCCTGGGAGTTGGATAATGTCGCAATCGAGGCTGACTCATTGATGTATTGTACAATGCAACAGTATCACGAAGAAGAATATCAATAAATGAATTAGGTTATACAATCTCTGTAATTGCTCAAATGAATGTACGAAATATCTACTATTTTATAATTATGTTATATCATGTTGTGTTACGTTGTACTGTATTGCACTATATTATATTATATTGTATATTGTATTATACTGTATTATATTATATTGTATATTGTATTATACTGTATTATATTATATTGTATATTGTACTGTATTGCACTGTATTATATTATATTGTATACTGTATTGTATTGTATTATATTGTATTATACTGTATTATACTGTATTGTATTGTTATTACATTAATATTATTTAATGTGTGTACATATAAATCATTGATATAAATATAATGAATACATGCCACATTATATAGTGTATATCACGAAAAACAATAGATAAATTAGATAATATAGTCTTTGTGATTGCTCAAATAAATTCAATAAATCAAATGAATCTATGAAATATCTACTACTTTTATAATTATATTATATTATGTTGTATTACGTTGTACTGTATTGCATTATATTATATTATATTGTATACTGTATTATACTGTATTATATTATATTGTATATTGTATTATACTGTATTGTATTGTATTATCTTGTATTACACTGTATTGTATTGTAATTACATTAATATTATTTAATGTATGTACATATAAATCATTGATATAAATATAATGAATACATACCCAATTATATAATGCATATCATGAAGAATAATATCAATACATGAATTAGATAACACAATGTCTGTAAATGTTCAAATAAATTCAATAAATCAAATGAACACGTAGACTGATTCACGTAATTTGCACAGCTAAAATAACTTTTAAAATACGCATATAATCGTTTAATACAACAGTTACATGGTTTTAAGAGAAATACGCAAAATATGGCGTATCAGTTTCCTCTGTGTGTCGAGAAGTTTCGAAATTTCCAGGGTCACCATATAGTTTTTAAATCGAAAGAATATTCAGCTGCAACTAACAAAGTATCGAGTCACATTGGTCCCAAATCCTAATGGTTCTCAAGATATATATTTCGCGATTAATTTTATTACGATGTGCGACAATTGCGATCATTTTGTTACGACGTGCGCGGTAATCACGATGAAAATTCAGGGAGAAGCCCAATCGAATCGCAGCAAACTGCGGATCCCAAGGACTTAATTTACACCGTGTTGATACACGAACACCCGTGGAGCTAGTTTTTCGCAGATCGATCGTTCGGCGCTGGCAACGTAGTAAATTATGCGAAGGCGTCAGTCAGTCTGGTCCACGGTGGTGGACCGCGTCCTCGGATCAGATTCGACGAGCGGGGCCCGGCTTGATTGGAAAAGAAGAAAGCGAGAACGACGCTAATTAGTGATTCCGAGAAAAGGGGCCGGTTTCGGAGTGGACGGTGGATCTGGTCCGTGGATCAAATCCACGGGGGAGATTGGCTCGATAGATCGGAGGTGTGAAGGCTGGCGAAGAAGTGTAAGGCATTCGAGAAATTCGTTGAAGAAATCGATAAAACCTTTCGATCTCTCCGCTCGTACGTGAACGCCTGGCATTCCCTTCCTTCCAGGTCTTCCGCGATCGAAGACTTACGATCCACCACGATCGAGAAACAAACGAATCCAACGATACATTTACACGTGAGGAGCATAAGAGTGAATCACTGAAGGATCTATATGGATTCTTGCTTATTGTCCACATTAAAATCGGCAAAGAATATTGCTGAATTAATACTGTTTCAATTAATTATTACCTATGGGAAACATAACTGAAGGTTGTGATATTTAATACAATGTAGAACAAAGAATCTCTATTTTAATATATATTAAATTAATAACATAATAACACAATAGCTAATGTGATATTATTTAATTATACGTGTAATTGTGTATATATTATATATAATTATCATTTATTAAATTTTAACAGAACAATACAATTACTGTATTTCTCTATGACACAATTATCGTATCGTATACGAATATACCGTATCGTATATATTATACTATATAATTGTATTTGTTGATTATTATACTTTAATCAATATTATTAACTACGATAGTATTCATCGTATCAATAAAAATCATTACCTTTCACGAACCGTCATTGCTGCCACGATTGCACGTGTCATTCCGACACGAGGGTATTCGCGAATTCCAGTACCCGTTCCTACGGCTATTGAACAATGGCCGGTCATTCAGTTTTCGCGATGAAATCGTCAAGCAGCGCGTCAACGCGTTACGAGATCCCTGAGGGTTAGCACGAAGAAGTAGGATCGGTCGTGGACAAGGATTTTCAGGGAGAGGACGAGCCCGGCATGGGAATAAAACAAGGAGGACACTAATTAGCGATTCCGAGAACCGAGAACACGAACCGTGCCACGACACACAATCCTTCTTTCTCTCTTTCTCTATGGGTCTACCGGGGACCCCATAACACGGCGTGTCGGATCCAGCTGGAACCCGTGGCGATGGGATGCACCGGCGACGACGAGGAGGAGGAGGTGTGGAGGGGGGGAGGACGAAAGGTCGAGGAGCCGGGAGGAGAAAACCATCCGAAACATTCGGGCCAGCTTAGAGTGTCAACTGGTGGAATGCCTTACCCTTGACCCCTCTCTCTCTTCCAACGACACACACGGCCGCTCGTTACTTTGTCTCCTCTCGCGAGTCCATATTGTCATCGGCCGGGTTCCTATCCCGAATTCCTCCTCTGATCCTCGCAGATAAACCACGGATCTTTCGCTAGAGAATGCCCACTGACAACGGAGACAAACTCGGGCTACTAATGTCGTTTCGATGATTTTTACGGTGGGAACGTTTCGGTGGTCGTTTCTTTCTTTCCTTCTTACTCTCTCTCTCTCTCTCTCTCTCTCTCTGTCTCTCTCTCTCTCTCTCTCTCTCTCTCTCCAGTCTAATCCGAAGCACGAAATACCCTGGCACGCGCGATATCGTTTGTAACTTGACGTTTATTTGAAACCTTTTCTCTTTTTTTTTTTTTTTTGTAGCTAAGGCATCAATTTGTTCCGTCGATGATCGAGAAATTTCATCTCATTTGACGAATTTGTGGAGAGGCAAATTAATTTCAATACTGGTCAATTTTAGACCAATTTTAGAGAGAGGAAAAGGGAGTTTCTTCGTGTGTAGAATAACGTTAAGGTTGCAACAAATATATATATATAATATATATATATATATATAAAGAATATTAAACGGTTTATCTCGGAGCTAAAAAGTGTGCAATGTTGAGTTTTTAAATTTGGCGCCGGGGAAAATCAATATGGCGTGATGGCGAGATAACATAACCTAGAAATTGGATCAGTTAAATTGCAAAGAGTCTGACGGAATATTAGGCGATATCAAAACTGACCAACACACCTGATATTTCCATTCAAAGTTTCAGACGTAATA
Source organism: Frieseomelitta varia (assembly GCF_011392965.1). Lineage (NCBI taxonomy): Eukaryota > Metazoa > Arthropoda > Insecta > Hymenoptera > Apidae > Frieseomelitta > Frieseomelitta varia. Next base: position 93,066 of record NW_025109483.1, read on the forward strand.
AACCTAACCTAACCTAACCCAACGTATCCGTTATAGGCTTTTAATTGCGATCGTAAAGAGACACAGTCGTTTCACTTTTATAGGTTAGAAATCTTAAAAAACTCACGCGCAACATCTTTTAAACGAAATGTCGCGTGTCTTTTCAACAAAACTCGAAACATCTCGTCTGATGACACTTAGAACGTTTACGAATATAAAGGAAACTGAAAACAGCGTCAAAATGAAGAAAAAAATCGTAACGTTGCCTAATTTTAATGCTACAAGTATAAATGTAACACTACGGACGTAAAAGTTCTCCCAAAAAAGGAAAAACAAAAAAGAAAGAAAGAAGTCGAGGAAAGAAACTGTATCCTATATAATATTATCAACGTAAAAATTCCGATAAAACAAACAGGTGATAAACCTGTCTCACCTTCCAGCAGGAGAAACCGAAAACCGTCATAGAATCAAGGGGCTCGCTTTAACTAGTAATAATATCCCCGAAACTCCGCCGATCTTTCGAATCTCTCGGCGGAATATTCGTCGAAAACGAGGAAACTTCCAACACGTGCCTACATCACGCGCCGTATTTCCCAACTACGTTGGTTTCAAGCCACGTGTGTGGCAACGATCGATTCGCCGTGCTCACGACACGTAAACGCATTAACATTCGTTCGAGTAGGTGTGAAGGTCGTGAAAGTGAGGACGACGCCTCGATTACAAATAAGGAAGCCATCGGTGAGACCCTGTCAGGCCAATCAAACCGATAACGAACTCCCGTTTTTTTTTTTTTTTTCCCCCCCCTCTTTTGGCTGTCGATTCATTCCGTTTGTAAGAAAATACACGATAGGCGAATACGAAGGGGACCATTAGCCAAGAGCAAGGGATGCCAGGTGCGGGCAGGCCTAATCGCGAAAGGAAAAAGAGATACGTGCGAACGGTTTCGAGTAATAGTGTTATCAGACGCGAGCCGTGTAGGACACGATGTGTTTCTGATAGCAGGGCCACCAGCTACCTGAGCCACGTTCGGTTCAGAGTAGTCCTCGAGCCGTCGATCGTTGCGAACAAACACGAGATGCAATCTTTGAAACAGCTAGTCTATCGAATTGTAGATAGTGTTTTATTTAGAAGAGGGGAAAAAAGAGAGGAAAGAAAGTTTAATACATGCGCGGCATCGGTTGTTTTAATTAATCTGTGGTTATAGTTTTAGTTATGTTTGAATGTGAACAGATGGCCTTGTTTGTTGATCGTAGAAATATGATGAATGTATGAATGTGAACGCAACAAGTCCAACATAGGCTTTTCTTTCTTTTTTTGAAAAGACCAGAGTCGTGAGACAGCATTGAAAGAGAACTGTTAAAAAGTGTCAATTGTGTTGTTAAAAGAATTTTATTTGAATTGTTAATTCGTGTTGCTTTAATGCAATTTGCCTTGTTTAATTATTTGTTGTTCTATTATCACAATTTTCATTAAATAAACATTATTTATATTATATCTCTACATATATATATAATAGTTGTCATATATATATATATATATATATATATATATATATATATATATATATATATATATATAATAGTTGTCATATATATATATATAAAATAGTAATACTTTAATATATATAATAGTTATAGTTGTCCAAAAGCTTCAATATAAATAAATGAAAACATCTATTAATGATAACAACTGGAATAATCGTATCAGAATATTCTGTATATAAATCATTATAACTTAAATAATTAATGATAATTAAAATATATAGATTTATATAATTATGTCTTTATTAATTTTGATGGAACGTATCTTTTAAAAAACGAAAGTTTAAAAGATCCATCATACTGATCAAGTTAGATTAAATTGTAAAATGATAAAATTGTACAGCGATTTATAAAACTTCTATAGTGATAGTCCCAATGTTTCTTAATAAATAATATTTCTTACACGCAACTGTCATTTTGAACAATATCGCCGGGAAAGTGTTAAATACTGACTAAATAATGATTATATTGTGGATTTTTATATGACTAAATAATGATTATATTGTGGATGATTATATTATGGATTTTTGTGAGAATGACACAATGTAGAGGAGTAGACAGTATATAAAATGTTCAAAGTAGAACAATGAAATCAATTTCTATCTCATTTCTATTTAGTTCTTTTAACTAGGTTCATGAAAATCTGCAATCTACTAATGGCATGATCGACAAATGCAAAGTGATCCTTTGTGTTGCTTTAGTAAAATATAGTATTATGAAATATTTTACTTTTAAAGTTTGAGGCTCTATATATGCAACAGTGGAAAGTAAAATAATTGGTTTAATCAATATTGCTTTTATATCAACACATTGATATAAAATAGTCAAGTTAGGTCAGATCGTGGAAAATAACATAATTTGTATTGCCACAATTATTTTTGCTTTATATTACCTACACGTATATATTTTCCTTTTCTTTCTCGCGTTATAGGTTATATCTGTTGAACTAAAATTGAAAAAGTCAAATTAACCTGTCTCTTCGACATCAAGATTAGATTAGGCCACTGGTGATACTACGATGGAAGATGAAATAATTTATATTATTTTAATAATTAACGTACAAAGTTAGATATGAAATAAAACAATTTTCGTCGCTTCGGTGTCAAGATATTAATACACAGCATAATTAAAGCTAATAATCAGATGAATAAAAAATAGAATAATTAGGTTCCTTGACACCTAATTCATGTTGCATACAACAACGTGCATTACTTCGGTACCAACGCAATATTGCAAAATTTATGTTAAGTCGCCGTCATTTGACGACGAAAGCATAAAAATAAATGAAAATTTCATCGGCCCCGTTTCTTGCCTGGAGGACGACACGTCTCGCAGGGAACACGATCCCCGGGAACAAGTAATTATACGATGGCTCGCGGATTTCTCTACCGGCAGAGAATGTTACGAAAACACTCTCTCCGAGGATCGGTCAAACCCAGCTGAATTCGAAATCGCGAACGAGAGGCGGTAGGGACGTGACCATCGAGAGCCAGGCTGCAAACGAGCCAGGCAAACACGGGGGCCCGTTTCGTTTAATTAAGAGTTGTTTTTATTTCTGGTAAACTCGTCCGGTTATTTTAGGAAGCCGCCGGCCTGGACAGCCTCGATTAATTTATCGGCCTGGCTAGCCGTCGATTCGCCTCCGGATTTTTTTTTTAAAAATCGTGGAAAACCGCTGGAAACGGTCCTCCTTCTCTCTCTTTCTCTCTCTCTCGCGGTTTTATTGTTCCGGTCGAACAACTGCGTAAAAGACGTCGACGGCTCGGAAATTTTTTGCTCAAGTGTTGCAACAAGTGTAAAAAGGAAGCAGCTTGTTCCTCAGCGAGACAGTCTTGCACGTTTTAGGAACAAGAATGATTTCGGTAACGTTGTCACCTTCGGTCTAGTAATTACGTTTAGTGGGATTTTGTTACATTTTTATATAAACGATTTATCGATTCGCATGTCGAGGTGAAAGTACCTTCGATTCATGCCATTTGATTTCACCTTGATCTCATCGTAAAATTATTAATTATAAAGAAATGACAAAGAACAGACCATCGCGGCAAACGTAAGTAACAGTAATAATAATGCAAAACAAACCACTGCGTGATATTCTTTCTGCAATCGTTGCGGACGCAGAAGAAAATTAATTAAATTTAAAATTAATTCGTAATTAATAAAATTTAAAATTAATTAAATTTAAAATTAATTCGTAATTAATAAAATTTAAAATTAATTAAATTTAAAATTAATTCGTAATTAATAAAATTTAAAATTAATTAAATTTAAAATTAATTCGTAATTAATAAAATTTAAAATTAATTAAATTTAAAATTAATTCGTAATTAATAAAATTTAAAATTAATTAAATTTAAAATTAATTCGTAATTAATAAAATTTAAAATTAATTAAATTTAAAATTAAATCGTAATTAATTAAATTTAAATTAATTCGTGTCCAAGATAAAAAAAAAAAAGTTACTCGACGAGCGAACGAGATGATTTAAATAATTGTTCGTCGACTGTTTCGTTCGCACGGTGTACGAAAGGAAAATCGGTTCGCAACGAAGGCAAAAAAATAATCAGGAACGAGAGAAAAATAAAAGAACGAGAAGAGAAGAAGCGAGCTCTTCGTGCTTTCCTTACCACCGAAGAAGAAGAAGAAGAAGAAGTAGACGTCGTTTCTGACAAACGGTGGCGTTTCTATATATCGTTTAGTGCCCCGGAGTGTTCGCTCTTGTTAATAATAATTCCGCGGCGAACAGGTTGCACAGCCTGTGTACGACGCGTATAAAAGGGAACTACTGGATTAATAATCACCGATAAGCCTGCCGGGCGCTCGCCTTAATATCCCGTTGCGAAAACCTCTTCAACCTGGGTAATTAAACTTTTAGCCATCTGCCGCGATCGACGAGCCGCCCCACTCGACGGAGAAATAGAGAAAAACAGACGGAGAAAGAGAGCATCGACGGATAAATACGTCGTTTGTGCGATAGTTGCGCTGAAACTAGGAAGAAAGAAATTCGTCTCGGGGACGATTCTACCTTGTAAACATGTAAAGTCGAAAGAAGAGTGTGTCTAATACTTTGCTTTTCATTTTCTTTTTTTTTTTTTTCAGAAAAAATTAAAAATTGGAATACCAGACACTTTACTTAATTACTTTAAATTAAGAAATATGATACGCAGGCAGTAACAAATTCAAAATTCGACTGTTTAATTAATAAAATTGTCAGGCCACGAGTTCTTCTACACTTTACTAATTACTTTAAATTAAGAAACGATACGTAGGCAGTAACAAATTCAAAATTCGACTGTTCAATTAATAAAATAGTCAGGC
>NW_025109483.1:99285-118417 GCF_011392965.1 Frieseomelitta varia
ACGAGTTCTTCTACACTTTACTAATTACTTTAAATTAAGAAACGATACGCAGGCAGTAACAAATTCAAAATTCGACTGTTTGATTAATAAAATTGTCAGGCTACGAGTTTTTCTGCATCTGTGGAAAATAAAATCGTGAATATTTTCAAAATACAATGCTGGAACATAATGCAAGGAAAAAATATTCAAAATATAATGCTTTGTATAATATTTAATATTTAACAAGATTCTGACGTTCCTAAAAAATACGAATTTGCAGCTCAACTGTAGTTATAATTATAAAGATTACATTGCAGGAAATTTTGAAGTGTAAAACTATCCAAAATGCATACGATGTAAAAGAAATATAAGAGATAAAGTGTAGTACCTCCCCGTTATCCGTTTTATATTACATGCCGCAATTATATTCTAAAAAAATTTTACTCCGATTGTTCCTAAAGAATTTGAATCGACCGCCGAGAATTGAGAATCGAATTGAGAAAGTTCAGCGGAAGAAAGAGCCACGCCATGCTGAATTTGACTTTGAATTAATTTTACGACGCCGAATATAAGGACTCGCCACAAGGGAGAGACTGTTGAGACGAGCATATACGGCGCGAAACAATATCTATCCGCGCCTGGCCTCGGCTAGTTGGATGTGAAATACGCGGTGGAATATCGAGGCAAAAAGGAGGTAAGCGATGGCACGAGAGGCGTGGAGGGTGGCTGGGTAGCCCCGATTCTGGGAAACGTGTCCTGCCAGCTTGTTAGGTGTCCCCAACAGTTCTCTAATATATGACTGGCACTCTGTACCCTTTTTCGGGGGAGTAGGAAAGAGGGAGGGAGGGCTGTTGCAGGCCCTCAGTCCCACTGTCCGGACCCAGAGTTTAGAAGCTGTTACCTGGCCCTCGCCTCCCCGGAATACATATTCGTCAATGAAGTCAGACACCACAAACGATGCTCTAACGATTTGGTCAACCTCCCGCGCTGAAACGACGTGCCACATCGAGAACATTTTTCCGTTCCAAAATTGTAATATTTTCTCAGTTTCAAAGCATAATACAAATAATAATAAACACAATGATAAATATAATAATACAACAAAGACAAATAATAGATTTATTATTTCTCAATAATTTCTATCGCGCCCAGTTCAGAAAGTAAGCGACGAATTGTTGTGTACGGTTTGGTCGCTCGTTACGGTCCGCAGTCAGTTGCCAGCGCGCAAGCGGTTAAATGCACGTAAATACGCGAAAACAGGGAGAAAATATTTCGATGAAAATGTTTATACGTTTCGTCGTTCGTTGTGCAATAATAATTTTCAATGTGCGTACGTTTTATCTTGTGTGCTGTGTTCGTTTAATATTAATATGTTGTATATTTATGTGAATTTGATATTTCACGAATTTTGATATGGATACTTCCCATTTCTTTTCGACGGATTTTAATATATTTCATTCGATTATATTGTATTTATAATACATTTGTATTGTATTTTAATATTAATATAATAAATAAATATTGTTATTAAATATATTTAAAATACAAATATATATTATTAAATATTATTATTATATAAATATATTAATAATAATAAAATACATTTATATTGCATTTTAATATTAATATATAATACAATATAATTATTATTATTAATATGAACGAATATTAATATTAAAATACAATATAATTATTGTTATTAATATGAACGAATATTAATATTAAAATACAATATAATTATTGTTATTAATATGAACGAATATTAATATTAAAATACAATATAATTATTGTTATTAATATGAACGAATATTAATATTAAAATACAATATAATTATTGTTATTAATATGAACGAATATTAATATTAAAATACAATATAATTATTGTTATTAATATGAACGAATATTAATATTAAAATACAATATAATTATTGTTATTAATATGAACAAATATTAATATTAAAATACAATATAATTATTATTATTAATCTAAACGAATTTTAATGTACATATTTCATAATTTTTTGACGAATTTTAATTATACACGCGCGTATAATTTCATTTTGTTACATTGTAATTTTACATACCTAATTCAACATTAATATACGCGAATTTTTAATATGGGCATTTTTTATTTCATTGACGAATTTTAATACGTATATTTCATATGCACATATATATATATAAATGTATACTAATCTGCAGTTGCAATAATTCGTTTGCCCATTTCACATCCAATATTTCCGGACTAGAACCGCTACTATACTAAACTATATCACACTTTGGAATTGGACAGAACAATAATTACGGAACGAATGACAGTTACAACGAAAACAGATACATTTCCTAATGTTTTAATCAGAACCTTTGTACAACAATTTTCTTTTTTTTTTCAAACAGTTGGTTCTTAGTTGCCATTTAAAACCATTTAAAAAAAACCGTGTTCCTCTTCTTGTGAAAGGAGAGAGGAGAAGAAGTGGTTCCCGAGTGGCTGATCGACGTATCCTCTCGACGAGTATTACGCCATAATTAATGATCCTCCCGCGGCAGAGATCTATTAGCGATCGATCGATTTGATCGAATAAGCGATGCTTCCTGCTAGAGACGAAAAAAAAAAAAGAAAGAAAGAAGAAGAAGAAGAAGAAGAAAATAAACTCTCTCTGATTTATACCGATGGCGAAGAAGAGGGGCTGCTCCTTCATTGATTTCCCTCTGGTAAATTACGTCGACTAATTTACGTCGAGATCGCGCGTATGCGAAAGATTCGTTTATTTTCCAAGGAACGAGCGAAACGGAAATTGCACGTGCAGCAAGTGTTCTGATATGAAGGCAGACGCAGTGTCGATTCGCTAATTTCCTTTGCTCTCGATAATCAGATGTTCCCGAAATTGCATATGTGCTCGTTTGAGAACGAGTCTTGAAAATTCTCACTCTCACAGACGATCAGAGGACTTACTGAGGACTGGAAATTAATTTTTGCCTAATTTTTGTTAATTTTCATTAAATTATGAACAAACTGAGATTGTGATTATGATTATGACGTGAAAAGATTTGTAATACGTTAATGTTATATAATGTACATTATAATATTATAATGTTATGTGTTATGATATATAATATTAATATAATAATAATAATAATAAGATTATAATAGTATTATATATTTTTATATTATAATATATAATTATTATATATATTATATTATAATTATAAATATATATTTTTACTACTGATATTATTATATATTTTTATATTATAATATATAATTATTATACATATTACATTATAATTATAATTATATATTTTTACTACTGATATTATTATAAGTTTCTATATTATAATATATAATAATTATATATTATAATTATAATAATAATTATATATTTTTACTATTAATATTATTATACATTTTTATATTATAATATATAATTATTATATATATTATAATATAAATATAATATATATTATATAAATACATAATATTATAAATATATTATATATATTATATTATAATTACAATTATATGTTATACATTTTTACTATTAATAATACTATATATTTTATTACAATATTATGTATTATGATATATATTAATATATATCGGTTAATATTATATTATTCTAAATTTCATATTTCATATGTATGTATGTATTATACATTTAACTTTGTAATATTTTAACATTACTAACATTCTTGACATTATTAATTAATATATTATAATATAATATTACTTTAAATTTCCTGCTATATAATATATTATATTTCCTATTATATAATATATTAATTAACAAATTAAGTAATAATATTACCCCAAATTTCGTATTTTATGTATATGTATGTATCAGTACCATACAGTGATATTTAATTAACATAATGGTTTTAACCTTCAGATAGTTCAATAGTGCTAACGTAACATGTTGAATGCCTAATCATTAATTATAATAATTCAAACACGATATACTGTCCGTCAAGGAACTTGAAAGCGAAAATTATTTGCAACACTGGTGACATATTTTATTATCAAGGATGTCGAAAATATACGTCACCTACTATATACATATATATATATCTCAGAAAGCATCGAAAATATATATTATATATTATTTGTTAGAAACACCTGTATAACATGAGATTTTGTCAACGAAAGTGTGTCAAGGAACGGATGAGAATATCATCAGTTACGAATCTTTTAACTTCATTCATCCAGAAGTTAAAAGATTTCTCGAAAAACGATGTAAGATACTTTCACGAGTTTACCAATACATGCAAATGTCAGCAATTATACGTTTCAACCTGTTTACAATTTTTCCACTTTATATTTATGGAGCTGATCAGCTCGTACACAAATGAATCTTGAGAATCGTGTTAAGTAAATTCTGTTACTCTTACTGTCTTTCACCGTTGCAAACTGATGTAATGTCGTCGAAGAAAAGAGAATACATCGAATGGACAAGAAGTGAACGATAGTCTCGAGAGGAACTTGTAGTTCAGTTGTAGTCACTCTGAAATGGACACGTTACTACAAAGCGGTCGGTGGACTCGGAGGATTCACGGACAAATGAAGAAACGGTGAATCGATCGATCATCTGTGGAATCGATCAGACCAGGACACTGAAGAAGGCCTGATGATGCCTAGTCGCAACACCATTGTTTCAATGACCCGCTGCCCCGCCCGGTAGGTGGCAGCCAGGCTTCACATACTAATGAGCCGACCAGTTTCAGAACATCATCAACGCACCAACGATGAGAGATGAAGTGTTGAGACGAAACCAGCCTTTTTTAATGCTCCCCTCGTTTCGACCGGCTATCTCTCCGTTTGTTTGTCAATTAGAAACTAGGAAGATAACCCTAACAACGATATATATATTTACATTAGATATACTTAATATATATACATGTATAATACACACACACATATATATGACATATATACATAATATTGTATTATGTATTATATATATTTTTATATATATGTAATATATGTTACATACATATGTAATACAATATTATATAATATATATATTATATATATGTATAATACATAATATTATGTATAAAAGTACACATAACAAATGAATATAAAATATTAAACATTAAATATACATAATATATAAATACAAAGTCGAAAATATATATATATATATATATTCTATCGTTCAATTGAAAATTCGGAGAGTTGCTCGATTCGAGACACTCTTAAAAAAATGTTGATACATCATTAAAGACTGGAAAATGTATGTTTTTTAATGGTAACAAGATTTGTTATTTGTTAGTTACTCAGAGTAACTACTGCAAATTTTCATATTTTTGAGAATGTAAATCAGAACTGTAAAAGAAACTGCAAAAAAGCTACTATACTTTAAATGTTTCGTGTTTTATATTGGATTTTGTATTTATATATTATGTATATTTAATGTTTAATATTTTATATACATTTGTTATGTGTACTTTTATACATACATAATATAATATTATGTATTATATATATATATATATATATATATATATATAATACTGTATTACATATGTATGTAACATATGTAACATATATTACATATTAAAATATATATAATATATAATACAATATTATGGTTATATGTTATATATATAATATTGTATTATACATGTATATATATTATGTATATCTAATGTTCAATATTTCATATTTATTTATATATCTAATATTGTATTATGTATTATACATAATACATTATATATCATAAATATATATATATATATTATATATTTTATATTGGATAACGTATGTATATGTATATCATACATGTATATATATATATATTCTATCGTATATAATATATATATATATATTCTATCGTATATAATATATATATATATATTCTATCGTTCAATTGAAAATTCAGGGAGTTGCTCGATTCAAGACAGAAATGTTTTTTAAAGAAATATTGATACATCTTTAAAGAAAATGTCTGGAAAATGTCTTTTTTTTTTAATGGTAACAAGATTTGTTATTAGGTTTGGATAGTTAGTAACTTAGGTTGGTAAGTTGCATAGTTACAACTGCAAATTTTCATATTTTTGAGAATGTCACTCAGTAGGTTACTCAGAACTGTAAAAGAAACTGCAAAAAAGCTACTATACTTCAAATGTTTTGTGTTTTATATTGGATTTTGTATTTATATATTATGTATATTTAATGTTTAATATTTTATAGTCATTTGTTATGTGTACTTTTATACATATATAATATAATATTATGTATTACACATATATATTATATATATTATATATAATATTGTATTACACATGTAACATATATTACATATATATTAAAAAATGTATAATACATAATACATTATGTATCATAAATATATATATATTTTATATTGGAAAACGTATGTATATGTATATGTATGTTTATCATACATATATATATTATGTATATCTAATGTTGAATATTTCATATTTATTTATGTATTTAGTTTTTGTATTATGTATTATACGTATATATACAATTTATAATACATGTATCATAAATATATATATATATATATATATATATATATATATATATATATATATATATATTCTATATTGGATAACGTATATATATGTATGTTTGAGTTATATTTGTGTTTATTTATTACTAAACCGAATCCCATTCAACAAGATACAATGAAATAATCGTACAGTACGACTGAACTGAATTTACTATTAATATTTATTATATTCTTCCCCCAATTTTCAATAAAACTTCGATTTTAAATCGTCAATGTACTATCAATCATATCAATCGTGTGTATCTTCAAACGATCAAATTAGACGAACTATTAAATTGTCCTATTAAATCTCTCACCAACTTCAAAACAAATACAACCATCCTCGATCCGCGGTTAAAATTAATTACCTCGAAACTGTCCTATCGCCACGCGGTGCAAATTCCAGCGAACGTACGTATGTTCTCGTGGAAGCGCCTCGAAAATAATCGAAAGTAGGAGGCCCTCTGAACCGTGGCCAACAAACGAGCTGAAAACTCGTCATCCGTAACGATGTAATCGATGTAAGCGAGAGAGGAAGCTTATGGAAATCGTTGACGTGCGTCAAGATTGGCGGTGAATGAGGCGCTAACGACCGATGATCACCCCGAGCGGTGGACGAACCGTGGCAACGCGCGTAAGAGCGGTTTACGGAGGTTAGGTTTCGGTTCCCCGGGGAACCAGCGTCCGGCGGCAAATAATCAGCCGTGTAGGTGAGGATGTCCATCAATCCCGGAGCGCGGGACCTCCCGCGACGTTTCTCATCTTCTCGCCGGAGCGACGCGTCTCTCCCTCGACAGCGTCCACCTCCTCCTCCTCCTCCTCCTCCTTGAAGGGACTTTTCGGCCACGCTTCGGTCAAACGGCCAGTGCAAGATTGATGCGGCGGCTGTTTTTCGGCCGTTTCGTGCCACCTTGCGCCTCTGTGTTCTGTGATCGTTCTTGGCCATTGGTTTTTTTACAGTGGTTACTGTCGACGATCAGGGTCGTTTATTTTGTCGTTGCACGAGCGTGGTTGAATTTTGCTACGTACTGGAGATTCTCGTTACGTGTGTATTTGAATATGTATGATGAGGGTACATTGTATATGATATATATTATATATACATGTATTACATACATCATATATTATATTATATGATATATATTATATATTATATATATTATATATATTATATTATATGATATATATTATATATACATGTATACATGTATTACATACATCATATATTCATATGTTACATACACTGTATGTACATATATTCATATGTTACATACACTGTATATACATATATGCATACATTACATACATTATATGTACATATACATATACATTAATAATATAATAATATAATATAATGTAAACATACATATTATTATATAATAATACAATAATATACATACATTGTATATATTATTATATGCATATACGTATTATAAATATGTATATATATAATATAAATGTTAAATGTACAGTAAGATGCATACACAATACTTTTTTTTAGAAATAATTCGCATAAATAAAAGTTTGATATTGTTATCACAGATGTGCATATAATAATCACATAAAGTAAAATATATGTTAATATGTGTATGTTAGTTGAATATATATTAATACATACGTATCTGTATGTTGAATATACATATATTAAATGTTATATATATTATATATATACTAAATATGTCAATACACCAAGTACGTTGAATACATTATATGTTGAAAATATATTAACACATCTGTATGTTAATTACATACTAAATATGTGAATTATTGTATATTATTATTATTGTGTATATTATATATATTATTGTATGTATGTATCGTAATATTATAATATTATTATTGTATACTTTCATACAACTGTACCTCTATATTCATGAGTTAAAAACTATCAAAAACAGATTAAAACACATGTATTTTTAATACACGTTCAAAACCATAACCTCTATTTCTAACAGTGATTTTGTTGCTTAAAGTATGTTTTAGTATATTTCTAACACACGCGTGTATTTTCAAGACTCGTTCAAAACCATAACCCTTAATTTTAATATTAACAGTGATTTCCATTATCCAGAGTATATTTTACCATACTGTACATAGAAAATGAACACGTTCATAGTCAAAAAAATATGGATGCAAGTCGAACATTAAGAATTAACAGGTAATCACGTATAAAATAATAATATTAAAGTAATAAGTATTAAAGTATAAAATACATAAAATATTAAAGTAACAAGTATATTACTTTAATATTAAAGTTAGTTTAGTATTAACTTTCGTATTAAATATTAAAGTAATAAGTATAATAATATTAAAGTAATAAGCATTAAAGTACAAAATACATAAAATACGATAAAAATACGCCCATTTTATAATTTTATGTCTGTACATTAACAATTTAATATTGAATAAATGAAACAACTGAGTATTCCTATTATTAGCTCCAACTTCTATCTTTTCAATTGTAATTCCCAGTTGAAAAGATAAGAGCACGTGCATTTACTGTGTCTTCGCCTAGAGATAATTAACCCCTTGCGCTGGCAACTGGTTGCGCGGACCATAACGAGTGACCAAACCGTATTTAATAATTCGTCGCTTTCTTTTTAAACTTGTCGGTATGCTATCACTGTGTAGAAATTATTAAAAAGTAATAAACTTCTCATTTGTTTTGCCTGGGTTACATTTAAATATACTTGAAACTGAGAAAATGTTGCAATTTTGGGACAAAAAATTCTCGACGTGGTTCTTTGAAAGACGCGACGACCAGCGTATCATTGTTACCGCAGTACTAAAGGCATTTTTCTGGAAATTATGTTTTTCAGAACGGTGTCCATTATATCTCAAAATCTACTTGACCAATTGACTCAAAATTTTAAGTACGCATTTTAAGTACATGTGTGACTATAGCCCCTACCAGAATCAATCAAAAAATTTTATTTTTAATATTTTTTTAGGCTTCCGAAGTTTAACAGAAACACGCAAAAATCGATAATCGAACTTCAAAGTATCGCCACTTTTTTAATTACCGACTTTTTTCTTTTGTTTTGGTACCTGCTGTAGCCAAACTCGTACTAATTAAGGAACATTCACGTTTTTTTTTATTTCCGACAAGCAGAACGGCCGAAATCATGGACACCGTGCGACGACCTTTCTTAAAAGCGACTACGTTTACAAAGTATACAGTGCCACTAATTTTTAATTTTTTTTTTGTCCCAAAAAATGCTGAAACGTCGTTCGAAATACGTACAAATAAACCTTGGTCAACTTGACTGCAAAAGGTATAATAGTTTCTTTGCAAAAAAATTCCCCAACAAAGTTGAAAAAAAAGTCACGCACTTCACACTAGAATTATCCCCCTAAATGTACTTACAAACCGAGACAAAAGAATTCTCGACGTTCGTGGCACGTCATTCCATCGCAAGAGGTTAACCTCATTAACACTAAAGAGGTAAATTAATCGTGATTAATTTCCCAATCCTCACCTCCCTCCCCCGCCCCAATTCAAATCGAGGAATCGTCACGGAAGCGTAACACAGCCACCTGAAACGCGAAACGAATGCGGCCGCGCGTCTGGCGAAAACAGGAGGATCGGCAAAGAGACGAGGAGAGTAAAGGCGTATCGAGATTATCGCCGGTGAATCGGACGCGGCCTGTAAAAGTGAAATTACACCGGCCCCGATAGTCCGTTCGGCCGAGGAGGAGCGAGTTGCGCCCAGTGAGGGCAGAAAGTCTGATAGCGGACAGAGACAGAGAGAGAGAGAGAGAGAGAGGGAGGAAGCAGAACGGGCATAATGCGAGCCTGGAAAGTAGACAATGGACACTTACCGGGCCGAGAATGCGATAACTTTATACGCGATCGGGGTCTTCGGTGATGGAGGGCGGCGGCGGCAGAGAAGGAGGAGGAGGAGGCGTGGAGGATCACGATTTACCCATACAAAATCGCGGCACGTATGCCGCGCCGGTAATCAAACCCATAAATCCGAGGCATAAGCAACCTCTGACACAGATTCTCCTCTCTGCGGGGCTCTTTATCTCTCGGCTGGGGCGCTGGCCTGTGTGAGCCGCGCCGGTGCGGTGGCTCGCAGCCCGATCGCAGCCGATAAACGCCGCTCGTTCGCACTCGATTTCCTTGTAATTATCGCTCTCGCGTTCTCTCGCGTGCTCTCTTGGGCGCTCGAGAGTTGCTGCTCGAGTTCCATCCGGAGTTCTCGCCGGATTTCTGACGATTCAATTCGAGGCCCCTCGCCGCTTTTCCCCAGCGTTTGAACCTCGTGGCCGCTGTAAGTAACTGGTTCGCGGACCGTAACAATGGATTTTTAGTCCAACCTATACAGTTCCTGTGAGGCAGCCGTGCTATTAAGAACACAAGCAACTATCGTTTCGCAAACTGTGGATCTTTCTAAGACACGACGTTTTACAGTGAGACGTCGCACGAAAATTTGATGAAGTAGAAACGTAGGATTATTGTTATACGTGTAAGACGATCAAAACTAAACGACGAATTGACAACATCGTGGGAATGCGCGCAACTTGAACCACTGTTTTTTTTTTTTAATTATATTAATTTCGAATTTTTTCGATTGAAAAATATCCATGTACCGTTTAAGAATGTTAAGAAAACGTTTCTGATCTTTGCAGTGTCTTCGGAAAACGAAATTCAGCACGCCATCGTGTGTACTATCTTAAATTTTCATAAATTTTCAAAAAATTTTCATAAGTCAGAACAAAAAATAAAGATTAAACAGAGTTGAAAGAAAAATTTTGTAATGAAATGATAATAATAATAATAATTTTGTAATAAAATAAAGTGAAACTTTGTATTAAAATGCAACGATTAAACCACCTTCCTTCTTTTTTTCTTCTTTTTTTTTTAACTGAATTGCAGTGTTGCTCGTTAATTATAAGTGAATAAATAAATAAATAAATAAATAATTTACTGTCTGAGCCTCGTACTCGATTCAAATCGTGTGTGTTTTGATACATGTACATGCATATATGCATGTGTAGAGGCCGCGTGGTTGGGCGTGATGATGCACGACCGCCTATCGAACTGCTCTATCGCTAATAAATCTGCAGCTCAACTAGAATCTGCCTCGAGTTATGCACGAATAACCACGGATCCCAGCCGTGGAAAAAATTTCCACGCCGCTGAAACCGCTGCGAGACAGGAACTTTTCCAAGAGACGAGTTACGACCAGTTACCGAGGACTCGTTTCTGACTGAGGATAAGTACGTCGCTTCGGGTGCCTTTTCGAACAATGGCCACTCGTCTCTGTCGCAAGATTTTCCGATTTTCACAAACTAAAACTGAAACTACTCTTCTCAATAAAACTGTCTTCGATCGTTGTGAATTCTTTTCCGCGTGAATTAAAAATGAAAGAAGAATATTATATCTCGTGGGAGAGACTTATAAAAATACTTGGGACCATTTTAATGAAACTAAAAGAAAAGAACTATATATATATATATATATTCTAAGCTACAGTTGGCATTAGAATTATTTGCCTCGTTATTAATTATTTTTTTGTTACTTTAATTGTTTAAATAAATAAATTTTTTTCCTATATACGCATATACGGGGTGGCCACTAAAAAACTGAAAGGTTTGAAAAGAGTATTTGTGAACAGGAATACGGTGGTTTTTCACACTGAAAAAGTCCATTAATTATATTTCCAGATAAAATAATAAGAAATTAAGAAAACGTGTGTTTGTAAAAGTTATTTTTGTTTTATATCATTCAGTGAACCACCCTGTGCATATAATTTTCTCTGTCGCCAATGAAGTTTATTCAGATGTATAATACATGAAAAACTTTCAAAAGTATTTTAAACCCAATTTGTCTTTGCAACAGGAAATATTATATTTTTGAAAATAAACTTCATCTGGAAAGGCTCAAATAAACTTCTGAATTGCCAACATAACAACTTTAAATAACTTTGGGAACACTCGTACCCCACCTCGCGTACAGAAAATTACACTAAAACAACATATATTATCGCGACAGTCTTCGAAAAGTGAAATTAATAAATTCTCAGTTCTAGGGAATTTTAAAAATTATTTTTAGTTGAAAGTAGATCTTCAAGCCCTCTCGCGAACCATCTTAGCCTTAGTCTACAATTCGTGTCTTTTCTCTTCTTCTTAATTGCAAACAAAATGTAAAATGTGTAATATATATATAACGTGACAATTTCAATTACAAAAATTGATCGTACAATTGTAAAAACTCGAATTGCTAACGTATGTACATACGTGATAATTGTAAGGAGAACGTGAGAGGTTAGGCACCACTGCTACCATCTATCGTCAGATACGTTAACCCGTTAGTTACGCCGCATTTCCACGGAGGCGACGATTCTTTTTAATAAACACACAGCCGACTTACCAGTGAATTTGCACCTACGTTCAATTCGCGTCGTTTGCCCCGACTGTCACCTGCAACAAACGTCAAGCGGAAAATTCATTGATACGTTCGGCCGGTTTGACGTCCGCAGAACATTCGTGAATCCAGTGTCTGGCTAGCGATTGTTCGATAGCCTCTCAGACCGAACGGGCGGCCCATCGATTCGGACAATTAAAAAGCGTGGGAGGCAAGAAGGTGTTGGTTGGTGGATTTGTCATTGATTCCTGGCAGGCCTGCAGCCAGGGTAGCACACCGGCTAGGAAGTGGCCGAACCGTTTTGCCAGGACATCAATACTCGCACGTCGCGGCCATGAACCGGCACATTACTCGTCGATAATGTCCCTAGGATCCCGGACGCGGAGGGATTATCTCCCAGCGGATAATAATTCTTCTCTTTTTTTCTCTCTCTTTCTCGCCGATTCTTTGGCCCTTTGTCCATTTTTGGTCTTTCGAAGAGTAATATATTATATTTGTTTTTATTACGGATCTGTATGCTTCCAGAAGAACTTTTAGACTTTCGTAATTTATTTCTTTCGTTCTTCTTCCGGGACGAATTTTGTGAAACGCGAAAGGGGGCGGAAATGAGAAAGTGGTCTTTGAGGAAATCTTCTGAGAATTGAGAATGGGTTTTTTTTTTCAATTCTAGAATCGATAACGTTGCAGATTGGTAATTTGTTGGACGTTAATCTAAAATAATTTTACAGGTTACAGCTTTGGAGGATAATGGAGAAGAACGATGTACGTTTCGATTCGAAAAAATACTCACGTGCCATTAAGGCTCAAACGAGTAACTACGCGGAGGCAAACCGATGGAGGCTAACAATTAATTTAAATAAAATCAATTTAGAGGTATTTTTTTAACAATTTTATTTCAAATTCGTAATTACCAAAAGTAATGCAAGTTAGGTAAAGTTACTAAGTTACTGGGAAGTTAAAAATGCGAAATACAGCCAAGAATGATTTTCAGCACTGTCAATCATTTCCACACTGTCTCACAATTTATTCGCGTACAAACAAAATGAAGGACAAATAGAAATAATGCAACATAAACAAAACAACAAACTGAGATAAAAAATATATAATAAACGAAATACATAAGACCAATAAAGATGAAATGAATAAAGCAAGTAAGGAACAAATGAAAATAGCAACGAGGATAAAGTGAATAAAAATGATTTTTTTTTAAGAAAGGAGTGGAATGAAGAGCGGGGCACGGAACAAAAACAAAAACAAAAAAAAAAAAAGAAAAGAATTGGATAGAGTGGAGGCCACTTCCGTCTTAATACTGCACGGGGCCCCGAGATTGCCAGTGGCCGTTTATCGCGGCAATTTGCGGGACAGTTCGTAAGAAACTCGGGGCGATTGTCCCGCGGGCATTAATTGGCTACATTATACCGCGGTGCGCGCAACGCCGAGGAAATCGAGCGTGACGATCAACCAAGACCATCTTACTCACGCTGGCGCACCACGCATAACCGCGTAGATACGAAAGGGAAATAATTTGGCGGAGGCAACGTATCGAGAGGTTGAAGGTAGAAATACACACGCTCACACACATACATACCTACACTCCCGGGTACAAAAGGATGGCACGCTTCGAGGATTATTAAACAAACGACACAAAATCTTTCCTACATGCATTCTTCCGCAGTGTGTGTAATTTTTGTAATTTTTGTTTGAATGTTAACACCGCTGTATATCTCGCACGAATGTTACATTTTCGATAGCTTCTGCACGACTGAGGAACGTAAACATTCATTCTATCTTGTTCGCCTCGCGACTACGGATTACGACAATATTTACATTTTCTTCTGTATCTCTTTCTGGGAAATTGTGTGTCTCGGTAGTAACATAACATTCAAGGTACTATATAAATATCTACGTCCAAGAGTACCGATGCAATGATCTATTTCTCTCTGCTTTACGATACATGATATATGTACAACGTGAGAGAATATAGTGTGCTATCTTTTTGCTTCTCAGGATGTATGTACATGTGTATTTGTTTCGTTTCTCGCGTCTCTATGACAAAGTGGATATTGTAACTCAACGCAAAACTGGTGTCAATTTATTATTTATTTGTTTATAATAATTATTATATTATATTATTTATATTATATTATTTATTTGACATATATATTATTATATTATATTATATTATTTATAATAAATATAATTTATTATTTATTTAATAGACATATATACTATTATTAGACATATATTATATTATTTATAATATATATAATTTATTATTTATTTTATATATATATATATATATATATATATATATATATATATATATTACGTATTTCTCGTACGTTTGGAAATCAAATATAATGTAGTAAATAAATTCACGAAACTAAGTCCTTTGTGTTTTGAGACGTTGAATATTATGTATTTGAACTGAGAATTTTAAATAAAATGCCTTTCCTCATTTAAACGACCGTTCTTCTTTCCAATCTTTCGATGAAACATTAATATACAACAATACTTTACAATAATTTAATAATAACTGCAATAAGGTCCCGTCTAATTTGAAATTTGATTCCATTTAATTTAAAGTTATTTAATGATTGGATCATGAAATTTGTACCAAAAAGAGATCGAAGATACAGGAAAAATTGAAGAACAGGAAGCTTTCAGTCAGATGGTCCATGACAAATCATTCGAACTTGTAAATCTTGAACATTTCTTGGAGAAATTGCGAATTAATTGTTTGGATCACTCTTGTAGAATTATTGTGGTTATTACTAAATTATTGTGTATTATTGTGTAAGCAAGCATTAACAATTGTGCAGTATGCTAATACTTAATGATTAATAAAATTCTAAAGGTTCGTATAATCCATTAGCACATGACTATATACTATACAATACTGTAATTCTATACTATACTATAATACTATACAATACTATAATACTATACAATACTATAATACTATACAATACTATAATACTATACAATACTATAATACTATACAATACTATAATACTATACAATATTATATACTATACTATTCTATACTATACTATACTCTACTATGCTATACTGTAATCCTTTACTCTACTATACTATAGTCCTATACTCTACTATACTATACTATAATCCTATACTCTACTATACTATACTATAATCCTATACTCTACTATACTATACTATAGTCCTATACTCTACTATACTATACTATAATCCTATACTCTACTATACTATACTATAATCCATTAACACCTCACTATTGTACAGAGTGGATTAAAAATCACTTCCTACCAAAATAAATCCACAATTTTTTTATTATTAGTTTTTTCTTATATTTCGATGTTTTATTTAAAAAAAATAGATGAAATAGAAGAAACTTTTGGCCCACCCTGTAGAGGTAAATTCATCTCCATTCACCAATTCGACACAAATCAAACACATTCTCCAAACTTTGAAAAAATTGAAGGTCCAGTTGAACTGAGAAAATTCGAAAGATCTGTCTCTTTTTAGGAGGGGGAGGGAGATAGAAAGAGGGAAGGGGCAAAAATGAAATAACAGAGAAAGAAAAAGACGGGGCAAGGGAAAAAATGAGGCAAAACTGTATCGAAGATAATGAACGGGTAGCCCTGTGCCGGTGATCGGGTCCATTCACCGGAGAGAAGAGGAATAATACGAGGCACAACGACTATTATAGACGTTGCTGCAGGGAAGAAGAAACCTCTCCGTGCAAAGAAAAAGTCGCACAAATCTCGAATAAGAGATATTTTCATCCAAAATTCAGTTAAAAATGTGGTATAATTCTACGATCTTTATAAATTTTAGTTTTAGTGCGCACAGATTGCAAATATATATATATTCTGTCAGCAGTAGATATCAAAAATAAGAGATAGATAGTTTGCTTTATTGTAATAAAACGATTGTATCATTAATTCTATTCTCAATTTATCTTACTACCTTGTCAAGATTGTATTCTGAATTTTCGTCTTCATTGTAATGAACCAAGCCTATCAATATATCTGAGTCACTTATTAAAAACAACTTTGTCCCAAGCAAATGCAATTTTATGCAAAATCTTCAACTGAACTAAAATATTCAGTTGTTCTATTGAGTGAAAATTTTGTCTGTATGACACAAGACATTTCTTAATGGAAAAAGGAATTACTTATATTGATTGGCTTCTATACAATAAATAATATGATTATATGATAATAATAGTAATATAATTATAATAATATATGTTACAATTATAATTATTATATATAGAATATTACAGAATAGAAGAGTTATTAAAGTAAAATATTATATCAACTTGTATATTCTTTTATTTACATTATATTGTTATATTAATATTCAAGAAATCAAGATTTCTAACCTAACACTCAAAGTTCAATAACATCGTACAGCGAATTTCAATCTTCAAAGTCACGACGGATGGATCTAGTCGTGGAGAAAGGAGAAAAATGTTTCAACATTTCTGAAGATGAAAGTACCAACTACACGATGTAAAAACATCTTTAGAAGGAACAAACCCAGGACTGTCAATGTGGAAATATCACACTTTGCAAACGAGATCGAGCGAATTGTTACGTGATCAAAGTGTCGAGAATTTTTGATCGTTATTGGTTCAGTTGTTACGATTGCAACGAATAATTGCAATACATTGCGAAGCTAATAGGTTACACTTGTTCGAAGTTGAAACAATAAACGAGAGTAGCGTCTCCCCCGGGAAAACTCGAGTTGCAGGAGTTCAGAAGAGAAAGAGAAAGAAGACGAAAGCTTGGCGGAAAGAAATTCCTAGCGAAACGATCGGAGGAGGCCTCTAATGGTCGCGGGATAACTCCTAAAATTACACGATCGCGGCGAAGGAGCAACCACGAAAGATCCTCGTGGTTTCTCTTCTATCTTTGTGGGTATACTTGAACGATCCGGCCGTTGCGCGGAGCCAATAAATTTTTCACGTAACCTGTACCAATAAAATGAGATAGCGGGAGTCGAGAGAGGGAGGCATCGACGCGATCCTGAAACAACTATACTTATCGAGGATCGTGCCTCGCAGGGTCTGATGGAACCCCGCGTTTTCAGTCCCGCTTCTGTAATTACTATCCTCCTCTCGCGTATACACCGTCGTTGCCTCTTTACTCCGGTTCGTGCCAAAAACGACGAACGAGCCCTTCGTTTCCTCGGCGTGCCTCCATCCACCGTCAATGACTAATCCACGTTTGTGTTTCGAGCGTGTACGTACAAAGGTTCGGTGTCACTTGAAAATCGTACAACGAGAGATTGTCGATTATTGTATATCCGACTACTAGAGGATTTTTATGCATTTATTGAGAAATTTAATTTGCCATTTGCGATCAATACTTAACACTAAAACTATCAAAGTGGTCAAAACCAATTTACAATTTTCCTTGGATATTTCATATAGACATAAAATAATGTATTCTTAAGAATTTAAATTTCGATTCTTCGAAGAATGTGCAAATAAAGGCTTGTACGGTAATTTATTGTTTATTGGCGAAGCCTGTAAAGGCGAGTGCCACGTACCTTCTTTCGATAAGGTTAAGTCGATATCAGAGTTGTTTTGTGAAAATGTTCAAATAACATTCCTTTGAAATAATTTGAACTTTAAAAATTTTTCAAAAACACCCAGGTCTGAGATGACCGAATCTTACTGAAACATTATCTCATTAACCCCTCGCGCTGGCAACTGGTTCGCTGACCATAACGAGTGACCGAACCGTATACAATAATTTGTCGCTTTCTTTTTGAACTCATCGGTATGATATCGCTGTATAGAAATTAATAAAAAGTAATAAACTTCTCATTTGTTTTGCCTGGGTTACATTTAAATATACTTAAAACTGAGAAAATATTGCAATTGGAAACAAAAAATTCTCGACATGCGTAGCACGTTATTCCAGCGCAAGAGGTTAACGGCAACTGATTGCGGACCATAACGAGTGACCAAACCGTATTCAATAATTCGTCGCTTTCTTTTTAAACTCGTCGGTATGATAGAAATTATTGACAAGTAATAAACTTATCATTTGTTTTGCCTGGGTTATACTTCAATATACTTAAAACTGAGAAAATGTTGCAATTGGAAACAAAAAATTCTCGACGTGCGTGGCACGTTAATCCAGCGCAAGAGGTTAACGGCAACTGATTGCGGACCATAACGAGCGACCAAACCGTATTCAATAATTCGTCGCTTTCTTTTTAAACTCGTTGTTATCACTGTATAGAAATTATTGACAAGTAATAA